>NC_069500.1:565549532-565649532 GCF_027579735.1 Bombina bombina | reverse complement strand
TTTTCCTTTGCATGCAGAAATATACGATACAGCTCTTAATGAGAGGCACAGCTATCAAGCTTAAAGGGACAGTCTACTCAAGAATTTTTATTGTTTAAAAAAGATAGATAATCCCTTTATTAAGCATTCCCTATTTTTGCATAACCAACACTGTTATATTAATACTTAGAAAAAGCAAAAAGAAAGAAGATTCCACAAAATAAGTGCAATCTCAAAGTCTAGGATACAAAGCACATATAGACACAGGACCAGAAGATTCAATGCAAAAACAATAATTCTTTATATGTGAATATGTATATAAAGTGCATAAAAGAACACACATGTATGTACAATTCAAAGCATACAATACATCAACCATACAAATACATTCATACTCATAACAGTAAAAAGGGGTACCCCAATTGAGCAGCAAGAAATGTTCAACTTATTATTAATAAGGTGCACCATATGAGTCCAGAGACTGTAATTTCCAATTTTAACAAAATATTGGAGCAAACTTTAGGATGCTTTTGAGTACATGCAGTTAATTGCATAAGCCAACCATCATAGATCAGAAATTGCACAGGAAAAAACTTTGAAATCATGCAGTTAGTTGAATAAGCCAGATGTCATGAAGCAAGAGTCATAGCGTTATTGCAAAAGATCGTCAGTGCAATATAGATTAATATGTTAGGCTCATAAAGCTCAGTCCTGTCCAAACATCCAGATGTTCTGTGTAAATGTTAGCAGTCAAGCAGTAAAGCAAAGTTCATTCCTTATCAGTATTGCAACAATAACAAAGCGCAGTCTCTGTAGCAAGAGCTCAGTTGCAATAAAAAGGATATAAGTACTATACACATTTCATAGGTGCATTTTCACTTATTGAACAGAAAGCCATAAAGTCACTTTGCAAATATATATGCTTCATAAGCACATCGCCACTTATCATAGACAGGTAATCACATACCAGCCGCGTCGAGCGGCATGCTTGTATTTGGAGCAACGTGATCCTCATCCGTCTGTGAGTATATTGTCAAAAGCGGCACAGTGTCCCAATACAAAGATTCTTGATACTTGCTTTCAAAAGGGGTAACTCTCCCCTTGAGTGGGGTTTAGGTGTTAGATAGCGACCTGCCAACGCGTCCCCATGCGCGTTTCGCTCCACCCTCGTGGTCGCTCGGAGCTTCTTCCGGGTATGACGTAGCTACGGCTTACGTATCCATTTATTGGTTGTTTTGGTCATCTGACTTGGAGGCTCGTTCCGTTAACAGTATTGCGTAAGAGCTCATTGTTATTTTCAAACTGACAGCTGCATTTTAATCGCTGTCATATTCAAAACAATTATACAGTATTACTCATCAATAGATTACATAGGCCATAGCACATCAATTTAATACAACATTCATTCCACCACATACATACAATATTAGTACCAAAAAATATATATATAGCAAATAGTTTTCTATTTCTTTAACGTCCCTTAGATTTTCGAAATTAGGTCACAGGGAAGGCATTTTAGTAAAAGATTCATATTCATGTCTATAATAATGTACCAAATTAATCAAATTTATTATAATTTTTGCTATCAAATTCCTGGAGGCCGAAGACCCTAAACTGCATGGATAGAAGGAAGTTATAATTCTCTTCAATTAAGAGGAGAGATTTATCATTTCAAAAAAGAGGCGAACTCTAATTTTTCATTCAGGCCGTGTGGGGATAAAGTATTCAAGTAATAAATCCAACGAGTCTCTTTTTGTAGGAGAATGGTGTCAATATCACCACCTCGTTTGCTGGATTTAACTGCTTCAATACCAATAAATTTTAGATCATCTGTCCTAGACTGGTGGCATTGTGCAAAGTGCCTTGCTATAGGACTATCGATATTAAAATCTTTTACATCGTCACGATGTTCACTTATTCTGGAACGAAACTCCCTGTAGGTTTTGCCTACGTAAAATAATGGGCAGGAACATGACAGTAGATATATTACACCAGTCGTTGAGCAATTAATAAAAGATTTAATTTGATAGGTTTTTTCAGTATTGCTCATAAATGTTTTAGTTCGTTTTACATACTGACAACAAACACAATGATTGCATGGAGAGCAACCCACAATTTTCTGGGAGTGTCTATCTAACCAATTAGTATTCCTGACTTGGTTAAACTCACTTCTGACTAAAAAGTCTTTTAGGTTTTTAGCCCTTCGCGCGGTCATAAGTGGATAATCACCCACATATTCTTTAAGGGCTGGATCAAGGGAGAGGAGATGCCAATTTTCTTGTAATATTCTTTTAATCTTTCCCCAATGGGAATTGTATCTCGTGATATACCTAATTTTAGTAGTTGTCTTATCTTCCTCATTTGTATTAGTCTGGTTTTTAAATAGAAGATCTCTTCTATTCATGTTCCTTGCCTTAAAGAGAGCCCTCTTTATGCATCTTCTAGAGTATCCTCTAGCCAGAAATCTGTCTGCCATCTCATCCGCCTGCTTTTTGAAAACCCAATCATCAGTGCAAATCCGTCGTAGCCTTAAAAATTGCCCATAAGGAATATTTTTCTTTAGATTTTCTGGATGATGGCTTGATCCCAACAACACACTATTAGATGCTGTCGGTTTTCTATATCCCTGAGTAACTATCATATTATCTCTTCTAGCAACAAGGAGATCCAGAAAACTTATTTCATTTAGATGATAATTACAGGTTAAGAAAATATTAAGGTCGTTATGGTTAAGGACCGAAACAAATTCCAACAGATCTTGTTCAGTGCCATCCCACAAAATGAGAATGTCATCCACATAGCGGATCCAGAGGGCCACATGTGCATCAACCCAATCAGAGTGTTCACTAAATACAATATTATCTTCCCACCAGCCAAGGTGGAGGCAAGCATAGGTTGGTGCACATGTGGCCCCCATGGCCGTACCGCGTTTCTGTCTGTAATACCTTCCATTAAAAAGGAAAATATTGTTGTTTAAGACAAACTCCAAAAGATCCACAACAAATTGAGTATGTTTAGAGTAGCCTGGTCCTCTAGTTGTTAAAAAGGATTTACAGGCCTTTATTCCAACTGCATGGGGGATCGAAGAGTATAAGGACTCTACGTCCAAAGAAACAAAAAGCATTTTTTCAGAGATAGTGATGCCATCAAGTTTTTTAATCACGTCGGTAGAATCTTGCACAAAAGTGCGAAGTTCACCGACAAATGGTTTCAAAAAATGGTCAATATACCTACTGATACCTTCTGTTGGACCACCGATCCCAGAAATTATGGGACGGCCGGGAGGTTTTTCAAGCGATTTGTGCAACTTGGGTATCCAGTAAAAAACTGGGGTCACTGGTTTAGCATTGTACATATACCCTTGTTCTTGACTATTGATTAAATTGTATCTTCTCGCATCATTAAGAATAAATAAGAGTTCACTATGGGATCTCTGAAAATCATCAAAGGTGACTGGAACATATTGCTCAGTATCTTGAAGTTGGCGCATCGCCTCACTGATATAATAATCTTGGTCAAGAATGACAACATTCCCGCCCTTATCGGCTGGTTTTACTACCAGTTCATTATGGGCGATCAAATCTTCTAGGGCTTTCCGCTCTCCTTTTGATAAGTTATCATTCAATACACCAGTGAATTGAATCTGTGCAAATTGTTCAGTAACACTTTGAACAAATACCGCAATATTTGGAATGGATGAGAAAGATGGCATATAGGTTGATTTTTTCCTCATATCAGTATGGGGGCATATTATCATTGGTTCCAAAGATTGTTCATATGCAAGGGTTTCTAGATTATGGATGGCCTCTCTGTCCTCAGCACTCCTGAGGTTAATAGTTGTTCGAGGTGCCATAATCTTTTTTAAGGCTAACTTCCGTGCAAATAAGTGCAGATCTTTTGTAATTTCAAAGAGATCAAGTCTATTTGAGGGACAAAAGCTTAGGCCTTTTTCCAACAGACTAATATGCTGTTGATTAAGAGGAAACGTGGACAAATTGACAATATTGGATTTTTGTTTTACAGGGGGTTCGCCGAGAAGTGATATAGACTTAGGTGTTAACTGTACCTCAATCGGTTTCTTGTAATCATGTAATGACTTCTGTTCCTTCTCCCTCCCCCCCCCCCCACCTCTCCTTTCTGATGGGGGCCTTCGCGTGTCTCCACTTCCCCCCTCTCCTGGTCCTACCCCTAAAGGGCGTATCTCTTGATTACTTTCTTGGTTTCCATTATCTGGGTCAGAATCCATATCAGATCCATCAGTTCCGGAATCATAATGATTCCTACTGTTAAATTTATTGCGATAAATATAGACTTTGTTTCTCCTATAGTCATCTTGATCTCTAATCAATTTACGTCTTTTTCTCGATTTTATCTCACTCTGCAATTTTTCAATTAATTTCTGAGTCTCCTTGTTTAATTTCTCAAAAGAGGAATCACTTTCATAATATTTCAATTTTTCATAGACAGTATCAACTTCCACTTTACAATTCTCTAGTTTCTTCTCGTCCTCTGCAATCATTAATGAAATTAAATCAAGTGAACATTTTGTCAAGATTTCATTCCATTTCTCAATAAATTCATTGTTAGCATCTATCCCTCTTAAGTTGATACCTGGATCTAGCCTAATTCTCAACCCTCTAGGTATGATTTCCATTTTTAGATAGTTAGATAAACTTTGATATTCCCACTTCACTTTAACTTGCTTTGTCAGTTTTTTCTTATAACATTTAAATGCAGAGACTACGTCATTAATTAGTTCCTCCTCTCCCTCAATCTGCACACTCTCTTTTATTGAAAAAGCTTCAGATATATCTGTATTCCAACGCTCATCAGTTAATTTGAACGCCATGACTAAAATAGGGTCCTGGCCACTCAGGAATTACTTTGATAGATAAAATAAACTGGTCCAAAAAGAAATATAATAGTCAAAAAATATATGATAATAACCGACTTTGATAATTTATGAATAATTAATATTGATAGGGAGCTGTTTACTCGAGACTCAATGGTTTGAACAACTCTTAATAAGAGCTAATATGTTAATAAACTATAAAACAGGGTTTTTTTAGTAAAGCTCACCTAAAATAATAGTAATAAACGCTATAGTGCAACCTAGAAAAACATATTTAGAAAAAGCAAAAAGAAAGAAGATTCCACAAAATAAGTGCAATCTCAAAGTCTAGGATACAAAGCACATATAGACACAGGACCAGAAGATTCAATGCAAAAACAATAATTCTTTATATGTGAATATGTATATAAAGTGCATAAAAGAACACACATGTATGTACAATTCAAAGCATACAATACATCAACCATACAAATACATTCATACTCATAACAGTAAAAAGGGGTACCCCAATTGAGCAGCAAGAAATGTTCAACTTATTATTAATAAGGTGCACCATATGAGTCCAGAGACTGTAATTTCCAATTTTAACAAAATATTGGAGCAAACTTTAGGATGCTTTTGAGTACATGCAGTTAATTGCATAAGCCAACCATCATAGATCAGAAATTGCACAGGAAAAAACTTTGAAATCATGCAGTTAGTTGAATAAGCCAGATGTCATGAAGCAAGAGTCATAGCGTTATTGCAAAAGATCGTCAGTGCAATATAGATTAATATGTTAGGCTCATAAAGCTCAGTCCTGTCCAAACATCCAGATGTTCTGTGTAAATGTTAGCAGTCAAGCAGTAAAGCAAAGTTCATTCCTTATCAGTATTGCAACAATAACAAAGCGCAGTCTCTGTAGCAAGAGCTCAGTTGCAATAAAAAGGATATAAGTACTATACACATTTCATAGGTGCATTTTCACTTATTGAACAGAAAGCCATAAAGTCACTTTGCAAATATATATGCTTCATAAGCACATCGCCACTTATCATAGACAGGTAATCACATACCAGCCGCGTCGAGCGGCATGCTTGTATTTGGAGCAACGTGATCCTCATCCGTCTGAAGCATATATATTTGCAAAGTGACTTTATGGCTTTCTGTTCAATAAGTGAAAATGCACCTATGAAATGTGTATAGTACTTATATCCTTTTTATTGCAACTGAGCTCTTGCTACAGAGACTGCGCTTTGTTATTGTTGCAATACTGATAAGGAATGAACTTTGCTTTACTGCTTGACTGCTAACATTTACACAGAACATCTGGATGTTTGGACAGGACTGAGCTTTATGAGCCTAACATATTAATCTATATTGCACTGACGATCTTTTGCAATAACGCTATGACTCTTGCTTCATGACATCTGGCTTATTCAACTAACTGCATGATTTCAAAGTTTTTTCCTGTGCAATTTCTGATCTATGATGGTTGGCTTATGCAATTAACTGCATGTACTCAAAAGCATCCTAAAGTTTGCTCCAATATTTTGTTAAAATTGGAAATTACAGTCTCTGGACTCATATGGTGCACCTTATTAATAATAAGTTGAACATTTCTTGCTGCTCAATTGGGGTACCCCTTTTTACTGTTATTAGTATGAATGTATTTGTATGGTTGATGTATTGTATGCTTTGAATTGTACATACATGTGTGTTCTTTTATGCACTTTATATACATATTCACATATAAAGAATTATTGTTTTTGCATTGAATCTTCTGGTCCTGTGTCTATATGTGCTTTGTATCCTAGACTTTGAGATTGCACTTATTTTGTGGAATCTTCTTTCTTTTTGCTTTTTCTAAATATGTTTTTCTAGGTTGCACTATAGCGTTTATTACTATTATTTTAGGTGAGCTTTACTAAAAAAACCCTGTTTTATAGTTTATTAACATATTAGCTCTTATTAAGAGTTGTTCAAACCATTGAGTCTCGAGTAAACAGCTCCCTATCAATATTAATTATTCATAAATTATCAAAGTCGGTTATTATCATATATTTTTTGATTATTATATTTCTTTTTGGACCAGTTTATTTTATCTATCAAAGTAATTCCTGAGTGGCCAGGACCCTATTTTAGTCATGGCGTTCAAATTAACTGATGAGCGTTGGAATACAGATATATCTGAAGCTTTTTCAATAAAAGAGAGTGTGCAGATTGAGGGAGAGGAGGAACTAATTAATGACGTAGTCTCTGCATTTAAATGTTATAAGAAAAAACTGACAAAGCAAGTTAAAGTGAAGTGGGAATATCAAAGTTTATCTAACTATCTAAAAATGGAAATCATACCTAGAGGGTTGAGAATTAGGCTAGATCCAGGTATCAACTTAAGAGGGATAGATGCTAACAATGAATTTATTGAGAAATGGAATGAAATCTTGACAAAATGTTCACTTGATTTAATTTCATTAATGATTGCAGAGGACGAGAAGAAACTAGAGAATTGTAAAGTGGAAGTTGATACTGTCTATGAAAAATTGAAATATTATGAAAGTGATTCCTCTTTTGAGAAATTAAACAAGGAGACTCAGAAATTAATTGAAAAATTGCAGAGTGAGATAAAATCGAGAAAAAGACGTAAATTGATTAGAGATCAAGATGACTATAGGAGAAACAAAGTCTATATTTATCGCAATAAATTTAACAGTAGGAATCATTATGATTCCGGAACTGATGGATCCGATATGGATTCTGACCCAGATAATGGAAACCAAGAAAGTAATCAAGAGATACGCCCTTTAGGGGTAGGACCAGGAGAGGGGGGAAGTGGAGACACGCGAAGGCCCCCATCAGAAAGGAGAGGTGGGGGGGGGGGAGGGAGAAGGAACAGAAGTCATTACATGATTACAAGAAACCGATTGAGGTACAATTAACACCTAAGTCTATATCACTTCTCGGCGAACCCCCTGTAAAACAAAAATCCAATATTGTCAATTTGTCCACGTTTCCTCTTAATCAACAGTATATTAGTCTGTTGGAAAAAGGCCTAAGCTTTTGTCCCTCAAATAGACTTGATCTCTTTGAAATTACAAAAGATCTGCACTTATTTGCACGGAAGTTAGCCTTAAAAAAGATTATGGCACCTCGAACAACTATTAACCTCAGGAGTGCTGAGGACAGAGAGGCCATCCATAATCTAGAAACCCTTGCATATGAACAATCTTTGGAACCAATGATAATATGCCCCCATACTGATATGAGGAAAAAATCAACCTATATGCCATCTTTCTCATCCATTCCAAATATTGCGGTATTTGTTCAAAGTGTTACTGAACAATTTGCACAGATTCAATTCACTGGTGTATTGAATGATAACTTATCAAAAGGAGAGCGGAAAGCCCTAGAAGATTTGATCGCCCATAATGAACTGGTAGTAAAACCAGCCGATAAGGGCGGGAATGTTGTCATTCTTGACCAAGATTATTATATCAGTGAGGCGATGCGCCAACTTCAAGATACTGAGCAATATGTTCCAGTCACCTTTGATGATTTTCAGAGATCCCATAGTGAACTCTTATTTATTCTTAATGATGCGAGAAGATACAATTTAATCAATAGTCAAGAACAAGGGTATATGTACAATGCTAAACCAGTGACCCCAGTTTTTTACTGGATACCCAAGTTGCACAAATCGCTTGAAAAACCTCCCGGCCGTCCCATAATTTCTGGGATCGGTGGTCCAACAGAAGGTATCAGTAGGTATATTGACCATTTTTTGAAACCATTTGTCGGTGAACTTCGCACTTTTGTGCAAGATTCTACCGACGTGATTAAAAAACTTGATGGCGTAGAGTCCTTATACTCTTCGATCCCCCATGCAGTTGGAATAAAGGCCTGTAAATCCTTTTTAACAACTAGAGGACCAGGCTACTCTAAACATACTCAATTTGTTGTGGATCTTTTGGAGTTTGTCTTAAACAACAATATTTTCCTTTTTAATGGAAGGTATTACAGACAGAAACGCGGTACGGCCATGGGGGCCACATGTGCACCAACCTATGCTTGCCTCCACCTTGGCTGGTGGGAAGATAATATTGTATTTAGTGAACACTCTGATTGGGTTGATGCACATGTGGCCCTCTGGATCCGCTATGTGGATGACATTCTCATTTTGTGGGATGGCACTGAACAAGATCTGTTGGAATTTGTTTCGGTCCTTAACCATAACGACCTTAATATTTTCTTAACCTGTAATTATCATCTAAATGAAATAAGTTTTCTGGATCTCCTTGTTGCTAGAAGAGATAATATGATAGTTACTCAGGTATATAGAAAACCGACAGCATCTAATAGTGTGTTGTTGGGATCAAGCCATCATCCAGAAAATCTAAAGAAAAATATTCCTTATGGGCAATTTTTAAGGCTACGACGGATTTGCACTGATGATTGGGTTTTCAAAAAGCAGGCGGATGAGATGGCAGACAGATTTCTGGCTAGAGGATACTCTAGAAGATGCATAAAGAGGGCTCTCTTTAAGGCAAGGAACATGAATAGAAGAGATCTTCTATTTAAAAACCAGACTAATACAAATGAGGAAGATAAGACAACTACTAAAATTAGGTATATCACGAGATACAATTCCCATTGGGGAAAGATTAAAAGAATATTACAAGAAAATTGGCATCTCCTCTCCCTTGATCCAGCCCTTAAAGAATATGTGGGTGATTATCCACTTATGACCGCGCGAAGGGCTAAAAACCTAAAAGACTTTTTAGTCAGAAGTGAGTTTAACCAAGTCAGGAATACTAATTGGTTAGATAGACACTCCCAGAAAATTGTGGGTTGCTCTCCATGCAATCATTGTGTTTGTTGTCAGTATGTAAAACGAACTAAAACATTTATGAGCAATACTGAAAAAACCTATCAAATTAAATCTTTTATTAATTGCTCAACGACTGGTGTAATATATCTACTGTCATGTTCCTGCCCATTATTTTACGTAGGCAAAACCTACAGGGAGTTTCGTTCCAGAATAAGTGAACATCGTGACGATGTAAAAGATTTTAATATCGATAGTCCTATAGCAAGGCACTTTGCACAATGCCACCAGTCTAGGACAGATGATCTAAAATTTATTGGTATTGAAGCAGTTAAATCCAGCAAACGAGGTGGTGATATTGACACCATTCTCCTACAAAAAGAGACTCGTTGGATTTATTACTTGAATACTTTATCCCCACACGGCCTTAATGAAAAATTAGAGTTCGCCTCTTTTTTGAAATGATAAATCTCTCCTCTTAATTGAAGAGAATTATAACTTCCTTCTATCCATGCAGTTTAGGGTCTTCGGCCTCCAGGAATTTGATAGCAAAAATTATAATAAATTTGATTAATTTGGTACATTATTATAGACATGAATATGAATCTTTTACTAAAATGCCTTCCCTGTGACCTAATTTCGAAAATCTAAGGGACGTTAAAGAAATAGAAAACTATTTGCTATATATATATTTTTTGGTACTAATATTGTATGTATGTGGTGGAATGAATGTTGTATTAAATTGATGTGCTATGGCCTATGTAATCTATTGATGAGTAATACTGTATAATTGTTTTGAATATGACAGCGATTAAAATGCAGCTGTCAGTTTGAAAATAACAATGAGCTCTTACGCAATACTGTTAACGGAACGAGCCTCCAAGTCAGATGACCAAAACAACCAATAAATGGATACGTAAGCCGTAGCTACGTCATACCCGGAAGAAGCTCCGAGCGACCACGAGGGTGGAGCGAAACGCGCATGGGGACGCGTTGGCAGGTCGCTATCTAACACCTAAACCCCACTCAAGGGGAGAGTTACCCCTTTTGAAAGCAAGTATCAAGAATCTTTGTATTGGGACACTGTGCCGCTTTTGACAATATACTCACAGACGGATGAGGATCACGTTGCTCCAAATACAAGCATGCCGCTCGACGCGGCTGGTATGTGATTACCTGTCTATGATAAGTGGCGATGTGCTTATGAAGCATATATATTTGCAAAGTGACTTTATGGCTTTCTGTTCAATAAGTGAAAATGCACCTATGAAATGTGTATAGTACTTATATCCTTTTTATTGCAACTGAGCTCTTGCTACAGAGACTGCGCTTTGTTATTGTTGCAATACTGATAAGGAATGAACTTTGCTTTACTGCTTGACTGCTAACATTTACACAGAACATCTGGATGTTTGGACAGGACTGAGCTTTATGAGCCTAACATATTAATCTATATTGCACTGACGATCTTTTGCAATAACGCTATGACTCTTGCTTCATGACATCTGGCTTATTCAACTAACTGCATGATTTCAAAGTTTTTTCCTGTGCAATTTCTGATCTATGATGGTTGGCTTATGCAATTAACTGCATGTACTCAAAAGCATCCTAAAGTTTGCTCCAATATTTTGTTAAAATTGGAAATTACAGTCTCTGGACTCATATGGTGCACCTTATTAATAATAAGTTGAACATTTCTTGCTGCTCAATTGGGGTACCCCTTTTTACTGTTATGAGTATGAATGTATTTGTATGGTTGATGTATTGTATGCTTTGAATTGTACATACATGTGTGTTCTTTTATGCACTTTATATACATATTCACATATAAAGAATTATTGTTTTTGCATTGAATCTTCTGGTCCTGTGTCTATATGTGCTTTGTATCCTAGACTTTGAGATTGCACTTATTTTGTGGAATCTTCTTTCTTTTTGCTTTTTCTAAATATGTTTTTCTAGGTTGCACTATAGCGTTTATTACTATTATTTTAGGTGAGCTTTACTAAAAAAAAACCCTGTTTTATGTTATATTAATACATTTTAACCTCTTTGATTACCTTGTATCTAAGCCTCTGCAGACTGCCCCTGATTTCAGTTCTTTTGACACACTTGCATTTTAGCCACTCAGCACTGACTCATAAATAACACCAAGGGAGTGAGCACAATGTTATATATATATATGACACACATGAACTATAGCTGTCTAGCTGTGAAAAAATGTCAAAATGCACTGAGATAAGAGGCAGCCTTCAAGGGCTTAGAAATTATCATATTAGCCTACCTAGGTTTAGCTTTCAACAAAGAACATCAAGAGTACAAACAAACTTGTTGATAAAAGTAATTTGGAAAGTTGTTTAAAATGACATGCCTTATCTGAATCATGAAAGTTTAATTTTGACTAGACTGTCCCTTTAAGTTTGCCTTTAGAGAATCCTGTGAAGGGCATTGTAGCACTGATGGACCTTTTTAGAGAATCTTGCATGAGTAAAGAGCTTCAGAGAACCAGGCACATTATCTCAATTTCAAACATTTTATTTTTTCATTTTATTATCTAATGTGCACTGAGAACTTTATTGCAATTGTTTGTAAAATGATTCCTGGTAAAATCAGGTTCCTGATGATACAAAATGCATTTCGGTGTTACCAACTGCTCTAGTTGTACACGCAACCTTCTGCTTGAAAATGAACGGAAAAGCTTTCTTAAAAGACTTCCTGAAGTTGGCTCCCATAAAAGCGTAAACAATAGGGTTAATGGAGGAGTTAGAATAGGACATGCAATGAGCAAAGATTTTGAGTTTGTAGGTTTCATAACTCTGTTGAAAACCAGAATCAAACGCTTGGGACAAAATGAACAGTTGAACAGGCCCCCAGCAGATGGTAAAGAGTAAGACTATAACTACGACCATCTTGGAAATCTTTGTTCTTGTGGCTTCCGTTCTTTCTGCCAATAGCTGAACCTGCAAGAAAAAGTAAATCATTCTCAGTGTAGACATAGGCATCTATTTATCAAACTGTCAACTTACTTGCATTCAACGGCACCAATACGCTCGCCTAAGATCGCCTAACATCGCTGCCGCGGACCTGAATACGTTCTCCAAAATTATCAAAAAAGCTGTCAAAAAGCCGCGCACCAAGTACGGTGCGATGAGCAGCGGACTGTTGTTAACTAACAGTCATCGATCTCGCTGCTCTTTGGCTTTTTCACAGCTTTATTGATACCCTGTCACTAAACACCCACACTATACTATACTGTTTACCCCCTAAACCGCCACTCACGGACCCCGCCGCAACTAAATAAAGTGTTTAACCCCTAAACCGCCGCTCCCGGAGCCCACCACCACCTACATTATATTTATTAACCCCTAATCTGCCCCCCCTACACCGCCGCCACCTACATTATATTTATTAACCCCTAATTTGCCCCCCCTACACTGCCGCCACCTACATTATATTTATTAACCCCTAATCTGCCCCCCCCTACACTGCCACCACTATATTAAATTTATTAGCCCCTAAACCTAAGTCTAACCCTAACCTTAACACCCCCTAACTTAAATATAATTTAAATAAATCTAAATAAATATTCCTATCATTAAATAAATTATTCCTATTTAAAACTAAATACTTACCTATAAAATAAACCCTAAGATAGCTACAATATAACTAATAGTTACATTGTAGACAGGGCCGCCACTAGAAATTTTGGGGCCCCTGACTCAACCATTGATCAGGGCCCCCCCCCCTTCCTTTGACATGTGCAATTTTTGACCAAGTGACTAAAACGTATATGCACTTTATTTTTAAGTGTCTATTTAAACTTTGAAATGTTGTAATGGTAGTGACATACACACACACACAGACACACTCATACACTGAAACACACAAACACACACACTTAAAGGAACATTAAACCCACATTTTTCTTTCATGATTCAGATAGAGAATACCATTTTAAACAACTTTCTAATTTACTTCTATTGTCTAATTTGCTTCAATCTCTTTATATTCTTTCCTGAAAAGCATATCTAGATAGGCTCAGTAGCTTCTGATTGGTGGCTGCACATAGATGCCTCATGTGATTGGCTCACCAATGTGCATTGCTATTTCTTTAACAAAGGATATCTAAATATTGCAGAAAATTAGATAATAGAAGTAAATTAGAAAGTTGTTTAAAATTGTATTTTCTATCTGAATCATGAAAGAAATTTTTTGGGTTTAATGGCCCTTTAAGGATTCACATATATACACTCCAGCAGACACGCAAAGAAACACACTCAGACACAGACACCCAAACAGACACTTAGCACTTGTTTACATTGACCTGACAAGTAATGAGGTAAACTACATTTTTGTAAAAAAAAAGGAGATTTAGAAAACAAAATATGGAGTTCTGATTATCTTTTTGTAAAGGAAGATGACAACTAAATTATGACAACAGCATGCAGTGGCTGAAAGGAAGGGCCCTGAACTGCCTAAACAATTATTTAAAGGTTAAATGGTGGATTGGTTACTTCCGGAAAGGTCTTGTTAGTCTCAAAGTCTGTAGAAAGATGTGAATAATTAGTAGTAAGGTCAAAATGTCCTAAAAAGGAACAGACAATGGACACACACACACAAACTCAAACTTGCACATACACCCAAGGAAACACCAACAGAGACAGCCTCAGAAAACACACAAAGACATACACACACACACACTCTCACTGAGACATCCACAGAAAACACACAAAGACATACACACACCCTCACAGAGACACCCACATAAAACACACACACTCACAGAGACATCCACAGAAAACACAGACATACACACCCACCCTCACAGAGGCATCCAGAGAAAATACACAAAGACAAACATACACACACCCTCACAGAGACACCCACAGAAAAAGCTCAAAGACATATGCACACACCCTCACAGACATCCACAGAAAATGCACAAAGACATACACACCCACCCTCACAGAGAGACCCACAGATAAAAAATGCATACACACTCCTAGAGAAACAAACCAAAGTACAAAGACATAAACACAGACACCCACAGAAACACTCACAGGAGGAAACATTTATGCACCTTGCATCACCTACCTAAATCAACAGTGTGTGACATGCATGATAAAAAAAAAATTAGAAATTAAGAGATCACTTTTTAAAGAATCATATTTGTAAATGTGCAAACAAAAATAATTCTGTGAATTCAAAATTGTACATTAATGAACTGGGTAGATGGCTAGATGAAGAAAAGTACCTTTAAAAGGTTGACATATGTTTGTTTTTTCCCTATTTTCCCCAACCAAGAGCACCACTTCAAATATAGTGTACAAATTTTCCCAGCTGTCAGCTGTACTTATGGATTTTGAAAATGCTGTACTCTATATTGTCTTGGTGGGACCATAAGCTGTGGTACTCATACCATTAGATCTGGTTAAATGCAGGATTTAGACTTGTTGGTATGTATTTCAAAATTAAGTCAGCTGTAGTGTAAACTCAACAGTTTTAAGTTAACCTGTCTCATTTCAAACACTGAGCAATCTTAGTCTGAGAGTATAAAAATGTATGCAGATGTAAAAATCTTAGATAAAATGCCTCCTTGCATCTGGAAAGTCCTTGCATAAAGGTGCAGTAAACTGGAATGTTATATATATATATATATATATATATATAATGCATATCTGCCAAAAGGGCATCTACCATTTGTGTATTGAGGAGGAAACATTTCTGCATGGTTTTAAATATAGAATTTCTACAGCATTGTCAAATAATCATAAATACACTGCTGCTAAAAAAAAAATGTGTTTTTATGGACTCCTAGCCCCACCAAACAACTACTACCACACTGAAGTTACAATCCAAAATTGCACAAAGAAATAAAAAACATTTGCTAAGTAAGTCCTACCTCCTCTGCAAATGAAAGTGATCTGCCGTCTGACTCAGGTACACACTGTACAAAGTGCCAAGTCTGTCTCACACTGCGCATAGTGGTTTAGTGCACACTAAGAAATCCTCTCAAATGATAATACTTTACTCCTTGTAATAAGATTTCCCATGCACAATTAGCACTCTGCTGTAGTACCCACTGGTGGCTGCCCAAATTTAAAAAAAAAAAAAAAAAAATTTTTTTTTTTTTTTAGTTCTTGCCTCATGGGGCCCCCCTGGCTCATTGGGCCCCTGACAGGAGTCACCCCTGTCACCCCCTGATGGCGGCCCTGATTGTAGGTAGTTTAGGATTTATTTTTATTTTACAGGTGAGTTTGTATTTATTTTAACTAGGTACAATAGTTACTAAATAGTTATTAACTATTTACTAAGTACCTAGCTAAAATAAATACAAATTTACCTGTAAAATAAAACCTAACCTAAGCTACAATTACAACTAACACTGCACTATAATTAAATTAATTCCCTAAATTAACTACAATTAAATAAAATTAAATAAAAACATCTAAACTACAAAAAAAAACAAACACTAAATTACAGAAAATAATAAAATAACTACAAGATTTTTAAACTAATTACGCCTAATCTAATCCCCCTAACAAAATAAAAAAAGCCCCCCCAAAATAAAAAAAAGCCCTACCTTACACTAAATTACAAATAGCCCTTAAAAGGGCCTTTTGCGGGGCATTGCCCCAAAGTAATCAGCTCTTTTACCTGTAAAAAAAAGTACAAATCCCCCCCCAACATTAAAACCCACCACCTACATTATATTTATTAACCCCTAATCTGCCCCCCTACACCACTACCACTATATTAAATTTATTAACCCCTAAACCTAAGTCTAACCCTAACCTTAACACCCCCTAACTTAAATATAATTTAAATAAATCTAAATAAATATTCCTATCATTAAATAAATTATTCCTATTTAAAACTAAATACTTACCTATAAAAGAAACCCTAAGATAGCTACAATATAACTAATAGTTACATTGTAGCTAGTTTAGGATTTATTTTTATTTTACAGGCAAGTTTGTATTTATTTTAACTAGGTACAATAAATTACAAATAGCCCTTAAAAGGGCCTTTTGCGGGGCATTGCCCCAAAGTAATCAGCTCTTTTACCTGTAAAAAAAAGTACAAATCCGCCCCCAACATTAAAACCCACCACCCACACAACCAACCCTACTCTAAAACCCACCCAATACCCCCTTAAAAAACCTAACACTAACCCCTTGAAGATCACCTTACCGTGAGAAGTATTCACCCAACCGGGCCGAAGTCCTCAACGAAACGTGGCGGGCGTCCTCCAGACGGACAGAAGTCTTCATCCAAGCCAGGCAGAAGAGGTCCTCCAGACGGGCAGAAGTCTTCATCCAGACGGCATCTTCTATCTTCATCCATCCGGTGCGAAGCGGCTCCATCTTCAAGACATCCGACGCGGAGCATCCTCATCATCCAGAGTCTTCTTGAACAATGACGGGTCCTTTAAGTGACGTCATCCAAGATAGAATTCTATCAGCCAATCGGAATTAAGGTAGGAAAATCCTATTGTTTGATGCAATCTGCCAATAGGTTTGAGCTCGCATTCTATTGGCTGATTGGAACAGCCAATAGAATTCAAGCTCAATCCTATTGTCTCTGTGAACGCGGCTAAAGAATCTAGCCGAGGATTTGATGCTCATTGGCTGAAGACTTAGAGAAGAAGCCTCCTACGTAACAGTGGGGGGAGTTTGGCGGCCATATCTACCGCTGAAAACTAAATGTTCATTGAAGATTAGCCACCTAACGTTAGTGTTATTAAAGATGGGATACGGTGCAGGCTCATTTTTTGTTGTTGATCTAAGGTATGGGATAAAGTATTCATGGGTGTTGACTGTCCCTTTAATGATAGTAATATTTATTTAGATTTATTTAAATTATATTTAAGTTAGGGGGTGTTAGGGTTAGACTTAGGTTTAGGGGTTAATAAATGTAATATAGTGGCAGCGGTGTAGGGGGGGCAGATTAGGGGTTAATAAATATAATGTAGGTTGCGGCGGTGTAGGGAGGCAGATTAGGGGTTAATAAATATAATGTAGGTGGCGGGGGACTCCGGGAGCGGCGGTTTAGGGGTTAAACACTTTATTTAGTTGTGGCGGGGTCCGTGAGCGGCGGTTTAGGGGTCAATAAGTTTATTAGAGTGGCGGTGGGCTCCAGGAGCGGCGGTTTAGGGGTTAATAAGTATAATGTAGGTGGTGGCGGTGGCGGGGCGGCAGATTAGGGGTAAATAAGTATAATGTAGGTGGCGACAGATTATGGGTGTTTAGACTCGGGGTACATGTTAGGTGTAAACGTTCCCATAGCAATCAATGGGATATCGGGCAGCAGCGAACATGAGCTTTCGCTGCTTTCAGACTCCCATTGATTCCTATGGGCGGTGGATTGAAAACCAGGTACACTGGGCCGGAATAGTGCCGAGCGTACCTGGTAGACATTCGGAACATCTGTAATGACGTAAGCATCGATCTGTGTCGGACTGAGTCCGGCGGATCGTATGTTACGTCACAACATTTTACTTTTGCCAGTCTGTAGGGTTTGATAACTAAGGGGAATCAGGCTTGCCACAAATACGCTGCGAAATTCCAGCGTATTTGCGGTTGGCGGCTTGATAAATAGATGCCATAGAATTTATCTGCCCTTCATAACAGTGCGTTCTTAGGTCTATGCTCAATGCTATTTGAGTTTTTAACAAGTGATAGAAACTTCTTCAATAAGATGTAATTCTGGGCAACATATTCAATAAAAGGCAAATACCTCCAGCTTAAAGGGGCATTAAAGCAACTTGCATTTGATGCTTATAATGTGCATCAGAAATGAAGCACTTGACTGCAAATTATCTGCATAAATTTTAAATGGAATAAAGTATTTGCAACTTTATTTTTGTTAGTGAATTTAGCTTTGTTTTGCAATATAGAGACATACCCTGTTGTAAAATATGAGTATGTTTATCTTATCTCCTTACCATTGACCAAGGAATTATGTGGAAATGTATAATGATCTCTTGCACTGATCAAAAATAGCTGTGAGGATTAGGGTTTGGAATTTAGAAAAAAGGTGATTTATATTATGGAAAATTTTATGGTTAAAGGGACAGTAAAATCAAAATTAAACTTTCAGGATTCAGATAGAGCATGCAATTGTAAATAGCTTTCCTTTTTACTGCTAATATCAAATTTGCTTCATTCTCTTGCTGGGTGGTGGCTGACAACATCTCGTGAGCCACTAACAAGAGTGTTCAGTCGCCAATCACTAGCTAGTTCCCACCTACTCCTGAGGCTACCTAGGTATGTTCTTCAACAAAAGATACCAGGGGAGTGAGGCAAATTTGTTAAGAGAAGTAAACTGGAAAGCTGCTTAACATTGAGTGCTATATTTCAATTATCAGAGTTACATTTTGACTTTACTGTCCCATTAATTACATTTTCATTTTAATATTCCTTTATTTTTTCACACATTAATACATTATTAATAAAGTTCTGAATAAATCCGAGATCCTGTATTCATAGTTTTAATTTCTTGGACATCTTAAAGGGACAGTAAAATCAAAATTAAATTACATTTAATTTTGTCTTTACTGACCCTTTAAGGACTCAATTACTAAACATATTTAAATTAAGATTAATATACAATTAAATGGGGCGTTTATATATTTCATAACTATCACAACAGAAAATATTTTATGAATAAGTGAGCCTGTATTAATTTGTTGTCATTAAAGGGACATGAAACCCAACATTTTTCTTTCATGATTCAGATAGAACATACAATTTTAAACAACTTTCCAATTTACTTCAATTATCTGATTTGCTTCACTCGATTGGTATACTTTGTTGAAAAACATATCTAGGAGCTTGGAGATTGCTGCTGATTGGTGGCTGAACTTGTATGTCTATTTTAATTGGCTTACAAATGTGTTCAGCTAGCTCCCACACATGCATTACTGTTTTTTCAATAAATAATACCAAGGGAATGAAGCAAAATTGATAACAGAAGGTTATTAAAAAGTTTTTTAAAAATGTAAAATCTATTAGATTCGTGAAAGAAAAATGTTGGGTTTCATGTCCCTTTAATGTGTAGATATCTGTCTTTCAACATAACATAAACTTACAGTACAATATCTTTAGACATAAAGTGAAACTGAGAAATACAAACCTGATAGTTGTTGTCAATAGGTTCAACAACCGGCCTGCTCATTCGTTTTAGCATGAATGCGTAACAGACACAAATTGTTATCAGCGGCAGAAGGTAGACGGCAAGGAATGTGTACAATATGAAAGCTTTCTGATGGATAATTGTAGGAAAGGCTTCTATACAGTATATCTGTGGTCCGTACCAATATCCGGTGCTGAGCTTTTGGTACATTGCAAATGGAATAGATAGTACCAAGGAACCTGTCAAATAGAAAGGAATCAATTGCATTTACCACTGTATAAAATCAAATCAAATATATTTGTAATGGGTTAAAACTGAGCAGTGAATTATGTGAAAAACTACTTAATATTACAATGTTAATAATTTTATAATTATTCTAATTCTTTCCCAAATGTATCCTAAAAGTGAGAATTGTATGACTGTGTGCACACAAAGGGTTAATTGAAGGGTATTTTCCTGATTATGAGAGTTGGCAATTCCTTTAAAGGGACATGAAACCCAATAATTTATTGCATGATTCAGACAGAGCATGCAACTTTAAACAAGTTTCCAATTTACTTCTCATTTGTTTTCTTCTTTTGGTATCCTTTGTTGAAGGGATAGCTAGGTAGGCACAGAAGTAGCAATGCACTACTGGGAGGTAGCTGGTGATTGATTACTTCACATATATGTGTCAGGTCATTGGCTCACCCAGTGTTTTCATTTAGCTCAGTGCATTGCTACACTTTCAACAAAGCATACCAAGAGAATGAAGCAAATTTGATAATAGAAGTAAATTGGAAAGTTGTTTAGAATTGCAATTTCTATCTAAACCATGAAAGAAACAACAATTGAGTTTTATGTCCCTTTAAAAGGCTTAAGTGCAAAAACAAGATACTCTAATGAATGATAATTTTATTATTGCACTATTGCTTGCATATAACAATGGGGTAGATTCAACACCATTAACTGATTTATCGACTGATTTATCTACAAAATCCCCATAGACTTTAACAGTGATTTTCTGTAGAAAACCATTAGATAAATGTCTCTAAAGGATTGGAACCGACTCCTATGTGTCCAGCTAGATCCAGTAGTACATTGCTGCTAAACACATCTGGTGAGCCAATGACAAGAGGCATGTGTGTAGCCACCAATCACAAGCTAGTTCCTACCTTGTTATGCTTTTCAACAAAGGATAACAAGAGAATTAAGTTCATTTTATAACAGAAGTAAATTGAAAAGTCTCCTTAAAGGGACACTGAACCCAATTTTTTTCTTTCGTAATTCAGATAGAGCATGCAATTTTAAGCAACTTTCTAATTTGCTCCTATTATCAAATTTTCTTCATTCTCTTTGTATCTTTATTTGAAATGCAAGAATGTAAGTTTAGATGCCGGCCCATTTTTGGTGAACACACTGTGTTGTTCTTGCTGATTGGTGGATAAATTCACCCACCAATAAACAATTGCTTTATATGGTTCTGAACCAAATTAAAAAAGCAAGACAACGAAGAATAATTGATAATAGAAGTAAATTAGAAAGTTGCTTAAAATTGCGTGCTCTATCTGAATCACGAAATAAAAAAAATGGGTTCAGTGTCCCTTTAAATGGCATGTTCTATATGAATCATGAAAGTTTGATTTTACTGTCTCTTCTGATACTATTTTGTAAGATCTATGAATGTGGCATGACTGCGGGAACAGGGTTTCTTTTCCCCCATCTCTATATTTTTGCCAATATTTTGTTGTAAGATAGTAATAAATGTAAATAATATTTCCTTGCTTCAGACCCTTAACAGAGTGAGATCTGAGACTACAAAAAAACAACTATACAATCCTTGGATTACTTTTAGCCTGATGAAACGGTCGTGCTTTGCTCAGTAGGAGGAGAAATGCTTTGCAAAGGGTATTTTTATACATTTTTATGAAGGTTTTACTTGATGCAATGTGCATGAATTACTTTGTTGTATTATAAAGGTTTTTTTTACTGCTAGTATGAAGAGAGTTAATTTGACAACTATGAGGTGCCGGCGTGTCTATAGACACATTTAATTGGTGGTAGGAAAGAACATCTCAGGATACACTATATGGAGCTTTTGTTTTGCAGAATGATCCTGTTATTGAGGTCAGTGTGTGGTGGAATGAGCAGTGGAGCTGTGTGAGCAGGGGTTCATTCCAGAAGGAAATTGTATAGGGAGATATTTTTATTCACAAAAATGAATCTATTGTTCATGAATGGGCATTAAAAAATGTAGTGATTCTATATATTGCATATAGGGTGATGTTGTATACAGTTTACCCTATACAGGGCATTCTGTTCTTATATACACATATATATATATATATATTTTCAGGTTGTAGTGATTATATATTCTGTGTAGCTAAGTCACTAGTCTCTTTCTGTCATGTCCCACCTCTGTGTGGTCCCCAAGAGAATGAAGCATTTTTGATTTTAAAAAAAGTACATTGCAAAGTTGTTTATAATTGTAATCTCTATATGAATCATAAATAAAATATTGTATTATATCTCTTTAACTGCACTGATATCTAAGGCTTCCTTTAAAGGGACAGTCTAGTCAAAATTAAACTTTCATGATTCAGATAGGGCATGTAATTTTAAACAACTTTCCAATTCACTTTTTTCATCAAATTTGCTTTATTCTCTTGATATTCTTAGTTGAAAGCTAACCTAGGTAGGCTCATATACTAATTTCTATGCCCTTGAAGGACGCCTCTTATCTCAATGAATTTGACAATTTTTTGCATCTAGGGTGTTAGTTCATGTGCGCCATCTAGATTACATTGTGCTCACGCCCGTGGAGTTACTTATGAGAGAGCACTGATTGGCTAAAATGCAAGTCTGTCAAAAGAACTGAAATAAGAGGGAAATCTGCTGAGGTTTAGATACAAGGTAATCACAGAGATAACAAGTATATATATATATATATATATATATATATATATATATATAAAAGTATATATTAAATATTACAGTGTTAGTTATGCAAAACTGGGGAATGGTAAATAAAGAGATTATCTATCTTTTTAAATAATAACAATTCTGGAGTAGATTGTTCCTTCAATGTTTTTATTATTAAACAAAGATGAAGCAGTAAACATATTTTTCCCTCGTCCTTACGTTATGATAGGCAAATATACAGTTTTTCAAAACAAGAGTCTTTGTCTACATAAAAACAGTGGATGTTAACCTTGCTGACAAACAAAGAGACTCACAGGAACCATATATGAATAATATGGACATATTAATGTTTTTTATACCACCTATTAAACTATGTTGTTGACCTTGAAAATGTCTAAACACAAATCATGTTGTTAAACCATAAAAATGAAACATTATACATTAAATTAAATTAATAGCTACAGATTAATATATACACTATATACACAGTATATGAAAGTGTGTGTGTATATATATATATATATATATATATATATATATATATATATGTGTGTGTGTATGTAAATAAATAAATATATATAAACATATAAGTAACAAGTATCCCTGCTGGCTTTTCCTCAGAATTAGTCTGTATTGTTACCAAGGCACCAGAGGATTTTGAGTAATGTATGCAAATTAGATATACAATATCTCATGCTTTTTGCTTCTGGTACAGTGTTTAAACACAGCATCACATTATGGTGTTGATTCAGAAAAAATAGAACTACTTCCAGGCAGCTGTTTCAAATTTATTAGCTCTCATCCGCAGATGGTAGGTTTGATTTGCTCATTTACAGGACAAAAGCAATATTCATTTAAGTTATGGTAGAGATAAAAGCGTTATAATATAAAGTTACTTTATTTAGTTGCAATATTTACATATAAAGTAATGTAAAATATCTTGAAAAGGGCTACAGAAGGGAAAAAAAACATTATTTAGTAACATTAACTAGCATAGCAATGTAAAAACCAACCACATAAATATATAATCATTAATATATTGTTCTTGTGATAAATTAAATCACGTGTAGTAAAAGCATGGAGAATTTATGCTACCCAAAACACCTGGACAGTAGCTTTTCAGATTGTGTAGTTATGATGCCCTGCCCCATATCATACACAATTCATTATTACCTATCCATATGCCTAGGCTAATTGCCATGGCCATACGAGGGGTTCGGTGACGCAGTGAATGCAGTGGATATACTGTTACATAGCAGCGGTCAACACTCATTGCCGTAAGAGTTATACATGTTGCTTGAGCAGTAACCTAAGAAAATAAAAATCCTTTTGTAAGAAAAAAACAAAAGCGATGTTCAGGTGATGCCTTTAATAGCTAACTAATAGTGGATACAATTGCAAGCTTTCAGGACACTGAGGTCCATTCGTCAGGCATTCTTAACCTAAAATATAAAACCAAGTTAATAGAAAAAAAAGTATCTTTGGTATGCTAGAAGTGTATCAGACAAAATTAATATTTAGAATGCCAGCTATACATAGGGTTGTTTTTCTTGGGAAAAAAATAAATACTGTTTATACTAATTAACATACATTTGCATAAAAAATGATTATACACCTATAACTCATTCAGAAATAACAAGTTTAGTTATAAATAGTAAAATAACTATGCAACATCATGACATTTAGCTGTAAAAATTGTAGAATTTCTAATTAAACTGAAAAAGCACATTGCAGGCATATCAAGGCTAACCCTGCTACATATGTATCCCTAAATTGCTGTCCCTTTAAATCTGCTAGGACTTATTTTATTGCTTTCTGTTGCATATTTTTATTGATAAGCAGAAGACAAGTGGCAGACACAATATTCCATGTCACAGAGATAAAGAATTAACTACAAAAGAAAAGCTCAGAAATCTCATGACAATATAATTAACAATTTCAGACTTATTTGATACAGTTCCATATACTGTGAACAGGGGACCATATCCTAGATCAGGCCTCCCTAACAGGCCAGATTTTCAGGATTACCTTGGCCAAGAGCAGGTAAAATAACCATGTTTATTAATCAGCTGATTATTTCACCTGTGCTCAAGTTCCAATATCCTCAAAATAAGGCTTCATAGGGAGGTCTGAAAACCATTGCCCTAGAGACACTTATACAGTGTCCAGGCTTACTTTAGTTGGTCATTTTTAAAATTAGATTGCAACAGAAGTGTCACCATAACATGGCCTTTATTTTTATATTTGTGTCTGAGATTGTACTAAAAGAGAATGAGAGGAGTGGAAAATTCAGATAAAATTTGAGTTGTAAACATGTGCATCATATTTAAATGGCCATAAATGTAAAAAGAAAACAGCTCTGTAATTTAGAGAACCTTAATGGTAATTAAACTGCATAAAATAAAAGGCTGAGGGTTTTCAATTATCATTCACACAAAAAGTATTCAGCTGATCAGCTGCTGATTGGCTGATACTACTGTATCCTACAAATGCAGTAAAAGTAAATAAAATAGCCTGCACTTGATACAAAGTGAAATTTCCTACTTGTATGTTTCTATAAAGGCTTTGTATGTTATTGTCAATATGCATTAGTTTATTCTCTAGCCAAATTAATATACTTGTAGAGACATTCACAATGGATTACAGAGTGAACAGGGGATTGTGGGAGGGCATGTAACAAGTAAAGTCAGGGACATAATTAGTTAGAAAGTTCAAATTTGTCTAGTCAATGAGAAAGCTGCACAGACATTATTTTGGTGAAAAAGCAGGATACAGTAATGGCTGAATGTGTATAAGTAAACAGAATTTAGTGGCAAGGCAGTGGACACAAAGTGTGCAGATACGGTTTCTCAACAGATTTATAGTGTGGGACTGATGGTCTAAAAGGGGAGACAATTAAAATTTTAGATTGAAGATAACAGGGAACTTGGTGATATAAGACAGTTTATATAATGGACACTATTTATTGCATATCTGCAGTCTTGGGTGGCACCCCAGGAATTTAATAGATACTGTACTCAATATATGTTCAGAGCAGCAGGTTGGCATTTGTATTGCATGAATTAATATAAAGTTAAAGCTGTTTAACATAGCTCTATCACTTGTTGTTATACTTATAAGCTAATAGTTACTTCCTTCTACTAATGCTGATAACGCTAATGGGAAGTACCTATTAACCATTGAGCATTATCAGGAGGGAAATGCACAAATGTGTACAGGTATGCCTCACTTTATAGCGCTTCATTAATATAACGCTAATATGGAGATGAAGTTTAACCTCCAAGGATTTTGAAACATTACTATACTCAATGTGAAATTGCGACAAAGGCGGCTTGAACCATTTTGTTATGCGCAGCTCAGTCTGTTTACAACACACATGTTACTGCATTAATTGTCACTATTTTACAGAGACTGTACAGTTTGTATTGAATACTAATTGAATACTGTACTGTGCTAGTGTTAAACTAAACTATTGCACACCTAATATATGTTAGATCAAACATGTTTTAAACACATTGACTAGTAAAAAGAAAGCTAAAACAGCCCTGGTTTACTTTAAGTAAGTTTTCACTTTATAGCACGGCTCCAGGTCCTTACCCGCTGTATGAGCGAGGTAAACCTGTATTAGGAAGTACACAGTTGATACTGCTGCATTAATTTCAATTTAAAGTTAAACAGCTTCATAATTTTAATGCAAAATCAAATATGCAATATGTTTAGATGCAGGGAATAATTTGAGAACAGTGTCCCATTATTAAGTGAGTTTATAGGGTTAAGTTGCACTTCCCAACAAGAATCTATAATATATTGTGTAATAGAGGTTTCAGCAACAGGGACTTAAGGGAGATTAATTATCTTGTAGAAACCAGCATCAGAAAAAATCTAAAGCTATCTGATCCTAAATTAAGCATGTTTAACACAAACCATTAATACTGAATAAATTGGTATTCCAAAACTAAATAAAATGGTATTGCCAGCCTTTCTAGGTAACCCTTAAAGTGATGGTAACATTTAACGTTTGTATTTACAATATTTGTAATCAGAAAGCAAAAGATCAAACATTAGGTGCAAAAATAAAGAGGCCCCTGTCTCAAGTCATTTTTTGGAGAAAGGTCACAGTGTCAGTCAGATGAGGTGGCAGATCATAGACCATGTGGGCCCTAATAGAAATGGTATGGATAGGGAACGTCTCCTGCAACAAAGGGAAATGTGGTGGATACATCAACTTGCCACATTACAACCTAAGGGTCTCAATAGAGACTATGATCTGTCCTGCTTTTTCTAAATATAACATTTTATTTCTAATATAATATTGGATAACAAGACTTTAGTTCATCATAATTCTGACACTCATTATGATCTAAAAAGTCCTTTAACTGTTATTAACTCTTAATATATCCCTAATTAGTTTAGAACTCCTGTAAGTAAGTGTACTGTTGTCTAGTATAGTTAGTACAATTTATAATCAAACTGCATCCACATTCTTCTATATTATTGTATATTGTGTATTGCTTTTAAATAGGTGGTCAGTACTCTATATGAAACATTAAATTACATAGACCCAGTGTAATAGTCACAGATGACCACTAGGGGGAGACATTTTCCCAATGTAGGTGCATTTTGGCGCCTTGTGAAGGGTATTTAAATGTTGGTGTGTTATTTAATAAAAATATAGCATGAGGAAGGGGCTGTGACCCCGAAACGTTGCTTAATAAATATTGCCTTTTTAACTTTTGGAGTGCTGGAGTTCCATTTTGTGTTTGCTGATTATTTATATTGTAGCTAGCTTATGGTTTACTTTATAGGTAAGTATTTAGTTTTAAATAGGAATAATTTATTTAATTGTAGTTATTTTATTTAGATGTATTTAAATTATATTTAAATTAGGGGGGTGTTAGGGTTAGACTTAGGTTTAGGGGTTAATAACTTTATTATAGTGGCGGCGACGTTAATTTAATATAGTTGCGGCGACTTGAGGGGGGAGGATTAGGGGTTAATAAATATATTGTAGGGTTCGGCGATGTTAGGGGCAGCAGATTAGGGGTTAATTAGTATAATGTACGTGGCGGCGGAGTCCTGAGCGGCAGATTATGGGTTAATAATTATAATGTAGGTGTCGGCGATAGCGGGGGCGGCAGATTAGGGGTTAATAAGTGTAAGATTAGGGGTGTTTAGACTCGGGGTTCATGTTAGGGTGTTAGGTGCAGACATAAAATTAATTTCCCTATTGGAAACAATGGGGCTGCGTTAGGAGCTGAACGCTGCTTTTTTGCAGGTGTTAGTTTTTTTTCACCCAGCTCAGCCCCATTGTTTTCAATGGGGAAATCGTGCACAAGCACGTTTAGCCAGCTTACCGCTGACTTAAGCAATGCTGGTATCGAGGTGAGATGTGGAGCTAAATTTTGCTCAATGCTCACTTTTCTGAGGCTAACGCCGGCTTGCAGAAAACTCGTAATACCAGCGTTGGCTTAAGGGAGCGGTAAGAAAAAAAGGCTCGTTAGCATCGCACAGCCTTACCGACAAAACTCGTGATCTAGCCGTTATTTTTTTAAATAATTACACTTTCATGTCTTGATATATTCCGCAGCTCCTCTGCCCGTAACAGATACTCTATTTCTTATTTCAGTGACAATTCAGACTGTAGCAAATCGTACGATGCCCCCTTTGACTTGCAGCAAGTAAATTGTGCCCCCTTTGGATGCCAAAGGGGGCACGATACAATTCGCTACAGCCTGAATAATCAATGTTACGTGCAGAGGAACGGCGGAATATATGAAGACATGAAAGTGTAATTATTAAAAAATTAAGGCCTAGATTTGGATTTTGGCGTTAGCCGTGAAAACCAGCTTTAGAGGCTCCTAACGCTGGTTTTAGGCTAACTCCGGTATTTGGAGTCACTCAAAAAAGGGTATAACGCTCACTTTTCAGCCGCGACTTTTCCATACCGCAGATCCCCTTACGTAAATTGCGTATTCTATCTTTTCAAAGGGATCTTTCTAACTCCGGTATTTAGAGTCGTGTCTGAAGTAAGCGTTAGAAATCTAACGACAAAACTCCAGCCGCAGAAAAAAGTCAGTAGTTAAGAGCCACTCAATTAAATTTTTTTAACCCCTAATCTGCCGACCGCCACCTACGTTATACTTATGTACCCCTAATCTGCTGCCCCTAACACCGCTGACCCCTGTATTATATTTATTAACCCCTAATCTGCCCCCCACAACGTCGCTGCAAACTACTTACAATAATTAACCCCTAATCTGCCGACCGCAAAGCGCCGCTACTTAAGTTATCCTTATGTACCCCTAATCTGCTGCCCCTAACACCGCCGACCCCTATATTATATTTATTAACCCCTAATCTGCCCCTCACAACGTCGCCGCTACCTACCTACACTTATTAACCCCTAATCTGCCGAGCGGACCGCACCGCTACTATAATAAAGTTATTAACCCCTAATCCGCCTCACTAACCCTATAATAAATAGTATTAACCCCTAATCTGCCCTCCCTAACATCGCCGACACCTAACTTCAATTATTAACCCCTAATCTGCCGACCGGAGCTCACCGCTATTCTAATAAATGTATTAACCCCTAAAGCTAAGTCTAACCCTAACACTAACACCCCCCTAAATTAAATATAATTTTAATCTAACGAAATTAATTAACTCTTATTAAATAAATTATTCCTATTTAAAGCTAAATACTTACCTGTAAAATAAATCCTAATATAGCTACAATTACCTTACCAGCCCTGAACAGGGCCCTTTGCGGGGCATGCCCCAATAAATTCAGCTCTTTTGCCTGTAAAAAAAAACATACAATACCCCCCCCAACATTACAACCCACCACCCACATACCCCTAATCTAACCCAAACCCCCCTTAAATAAACCTAACACTAAGCCCCTGAAGATCTTCCTACCTTGTCTTCACCCTGCCAGGTTCACCGATCGGTCCAGAAGAGCTCCTCCGATGTCCTGATCCAAGCCCAAGAGGGGGGGCTGAAGATGTCCATGATCTGGTCGAAGTCTTCATCCAAGCGGGGCAGAAGAGGTCTTCCATCCGATTGAAGTCTTCATCCAGGCGGCATCTTCTATTGTCATCCATCCGGAGCGAAGCGGCAGCATCCTGAAGACCTCCGACGCGGAACATCCATCCTGCCCGACGACTGAACGACGAATGACGGTTCCTTTAAATGACGTCATCCAAGATGGTGTCCCTCGAATTCCGATTGGCTGATAGGATTCTATCAGCCAATCGGAATTAAGGTAGGAATATTCTGATTGGCTGATGGAATCAGCCAATCAGAATCAAGTTCAATCCGATTGGCTGATTCGATCAGCCAATCAGATTGAGCTCGCATTCTATTGACGTCCCTTAAAGGAACCTTCATTCGGCTAGTAGGCGTCGGGAGAAGAGGATGTTCCGCGTCGGATGGAAGATGATGGCTCCCGAAGAAAGAAGATTGAAGATGCCGTTGATAGAAGACTTCATCCGGATCATGGACCTCTTCAGCTCCCGCTTGGATGAAGACTTCATCCGGATCATGGACCTCTTCAGCTCCCGCTTGGATGAAGACTTCAGCCGGATCATGGACCTCTTCAGCCCCCCGCTTGGGCTTAGATCAGGACATCGGAGGAGCTCTTCAGGACGGATCGGTGAACCTGGTATGGTGAAGATAAGGTAGGAAGATCTTCAGGGGCTTAGTGTTAGGTTTATTTAAGGGGGGTTTGGGTTAGATTAGGGGTATGTGGGTGGTGGGTTGTAATGTTGGGGGGGGGGTATTGTATGTTATTTTTACAGGCAAAAGAGCTGAATTTCTTGGGGCATGCCCCACAAAGGGCCCTGTTCAGGGCTGGTAAGGTAATTGTAGCTATATTAGGATTTATTTTACAGGTAAGTATTTAGCTTTAAATAGGAATAATTTATTTAATAAGAGTTAATTAATTTCGTTAGATTAAAATTATATTTAACTTATCGGGGTGAACTTCTTGGGGCATGCCTGTTCAGGGCTGGTAAGGTAAAAGAGCTTTGAACTTTAGTAATTTAGAATAGGGTAGGGCATTTTGTTATTTTGTGGGTCTTTGTTATTTTATTAGGGGGCTTAGAGTAGGTGTAATTAGTTTAAAATTGTTGTAATATTTTTCTTATGTTTGTAAATATTTTTTTATTTTTTGTAACTTAGTTCTTTTTTATTTTTTTACTTTAGTTAGTTTATTTCATTGTAGTTATTTGTAGATATTGTATTTAATTAATTTATTGATAGTGTAGTGTTAGGTTTAATTGTAGGTAATTGTAGGTATTTTATTTAATTAATTTAATGATAGTATAGTGTTAGGTTTAATTGTAACTTAGGTTAGGATTTATTTTACAGGTAATGTTGTAATTATTTTAACTAGGTAACTATTAAATAGTTCTTAACTATTTAATAGCTATTGTACCTGGTTAAAAGAAATACAAAGTTACCTGTAAAATAAATATTAATCCTAAAATAGCTACAATGTAATTATAATTTATATTGTAGCTATATTAGGATTTATTTTACAGGTAAGCATTTAGCTTTAAATAGGAATAATTTATTTAATAAGAGTTAATTTCGTTAGATTAAAATTATATTTAATTTAGGGGGGTGTTAGGGTTAGGGTTAGACTTAGCTTTAGGGGTTAATACATTTATTAGAATAGCGGTGAGCTCCGGTCGGCAGATTAGGGGTTAATAATTGAAGTTAGGTGTCTGCGATGTTAGGGAGGGCAGATTAGGGGTTAATACTATTTATTATAGGGTTAGTGAGGCGGATTAGGGGTTAATAACTTTATTATAGTAGCGGTGCGGTCCGCTCGGCAGATTAGGGGTTAATAAGTGTAGGCAGGTGGAGGCGACGTTGTGGGGAGCAGATTAGGGGTTAATAAATATAATATAGGGGTCGGCGGTGTTAGGGGCAGCAGATTAGGGGTACATAGGGATAATGTAAGTAGTGGCGGTTTACGGAGCGGCAGATTAGGGGTTAAAAATAATATGCAGGTGTCAGCGATAGCGGGGGCGGCAGATTAGGGGTTAATAAGTGTAAGGTTAGGGGTGTTTAGACTCGGGGTACATGTTAGGGTGTTAGGTGCAGACGTAGGAAGTGTTTACGCATAGCAAACAATGGGGCTGCGTTAAGAGCTGAACGCGGCTTTTTTGCAGGTTTTTTTTCAGCTCAAACAGCCCCATTGTTTCCTATGGGGGAATCGTGCACGAGCACGTTTTTGATGCTGGCCGCGTCCGTAAGCAACTCTGGTATCGAGAGTTGAAGTTGCGTTAAAAATGCTCTACGCTCCTTTTTTGGAGCCTAACGCAGCCTTTATGTGGACTCTCAATACCAGAGTTATTTTTATGGTGCGGCCAGCAAAAAGCCGGCGTTAGCTACGCGGGTCCTTACCGACAAAACTCTAAATCTAGCCGTAAGAGTTTACAAAGCCTTTCATGAATTAAAGTTCCCCGTCAATTTAAGTCTTGTTTAACATTTTATAATTAATTTAAGTAAATTAAACAAAGAGATTACCCTGTAACAAAGTCATTTTGCTGTAGGGAATGCTTTTTCATGTTTTGCTTAAAGGGACAGTAAAGTCAAAATTGAAATTTAAGGGATAGGAAAGTCAAAATTATACTTGCATGATTCAGATAGAGCATGTAATTCTAAGACACTTTTAAATTCACTTCTATTTTCAAATGTGCTTCCTTCTCTTGGTATCCCTTGCTAAAAAAGAATACGCACATATCCACACTAGTCGGAGCTAGGTGCTGATTGGTGCCTGCACACATTTGTATCTTGTGATTGGCTAACTAGATGATTTAATCTAGCTGGTAGTAATGCAATGTTGTTCCTTCAGCAAATGATAACAAGATAACGAAACAAATTTTATAATAGAACTAAATTGGAAAGTTATTTAAAATTGTATGTTCAATCCAAATCATGAAAGAAAGTTTTGGGGTTTTCTGTCCCTTTAAATGGAATGGGTATTTTAAGCAACATTTCAATTTACTCCTGTTATCAAATTTACTTAGTTCTCTTGGCATCCTTTGTTAAAGAGTAATCCTAGGAGCTATGTTTGCTACAATGTTTATAGCAATGTTATACATAGTTGCAAACAGCTGCTATAGAATGCTACAGTCACTCTTTAACAGCAGAGTTTGCATCTATCCATAACATTGTTTTAAATCATTCCTGCAAACACTGTTGCCAGATGGCTAGAGACACGTGCACGCTCCTGAGCTCACCTAGGATTACTCAAAAACAAAGGATACCAAGAGAACTAAGCAAAATTGATAATAGAAGTAAAATAGAAAGTTGTTTAAAATGTCACGCTATATCTGAATTGTGAATTACTGTCCCTTTAAACAAATCATTCATAGCACTATGTATTTTCACTTGCTTTAACGTTATATTGATGTTTAATTCAGTACATACCTGCTGGAGATAATTCACACACCTGCACATGAAATCGCCAAACACCCAGCTGGGCAGTGGATAGAGGCTGGCAGTAAAAGGCACACAGCACACCAGGAATGTAATATCCGTGATAGCTAGGTTAACTGTTGGAGAAAAGCAAAAAGAAAATGATATTAAAAAAAGTTGAAAAGTCAGTGACCTGAACTCATTTAAACTTGCTGGGGTTAAGAGCTACAACTGTGAGAAAAATTGGTTCTACAAAGTCTGTTATAGGATTCAGGAAAGGTAAATATAACATTGATTGCTTAGTACACTATAATACAAATAGAGATGTTTTTCTTCTTATTCACTCTAGAGCGGGTCAATGCCAGTATTTCTGATATCAGCTCTGACAACAAGGTTTTGGTTTTTGGATGGGAAGTGCGTTTTTTAAGTGATCACTATACAAAATAGATTAGAGGGCTAAAAGCCCACAGCCAAGAGTCAGCATTGTCACTAGAAAAGTTCCCCAAAAATGTATTTTTGACTGTTAAATTGTAATTGGGATTGAAACTGTTAATCCAACAGAAACTGACAAATACAATGGTTGTTTTATACCTTTTAAGGTTACATTAAATAATCAACCCCTTTTTGTACAGTGTATAAGTAATATAATCATTTACATGTATGAGATTAACCTATTGTAATGCAAATCCATCCTGATAACTGGTAAACAATACAAAATGCCATTTGTACATAGGCATGATGGATACACTACACACATTTGCTCAATGATTATATTGACTGTTAATATTTTAATTGTATTTTTTTTATTTTAAATTAATGACTAAGAAAGCACTGTTTTCTAGTTTCCGAGATTTACACCTGGGGGTCGATCCGATAAAAATCGTCGCCCGCAAAAGTTGGCGACGCCAATATTTGCGCGGGTTTGGTATCCTATATACGGCGTAAGCTAGAAGTTACGCGCGTAGATTTCTGTCGTCGCCCGTAGTTTTTTGGCCCATAGACTGACATACAAAACACGTGCAATTTGCTATCCAATATACGGCGTAAGGACTTACGCGCGCAGATTTAACAAAATCTACTCCATTCTCAGCTCGCCACAAATTGAAGGCGCAGGAACCCTTGCACTGACTTAGAAACCAACGTAACTCTCTGAAGGCCTAACAAATGCATGCTTAACAATATACATAGCAGCAGCTTGTTCACAAATAGTTAACCTCTTAAAAGCATTTATTATTCCTGCCCCTGCAAGTGTGTCAACCAATCACAAACAGCACAACCTCTCACCTGCAGCCTTAAAACACCTGCAAATGCACACCCTCATTAGCCACCATGTTTCCCTTGCAGTATATTGCATTTACAGTGAGACAGTGTCGTGGGGCACAAGGGGTGCTGGAACCCCTACAAGCCCCTGTTTTGGATGGTATCCCTGCTGCTGAGGTCCCTGGTCATGGTGCTGTAGCTGTCCCTGCTCCAGCTGCTGCTGCTGCCCTCCCTGCTCCTCCTGCTGTTGTCCCTGTTCCTGGTGCTCCCCATGCTGCTGTTGCTGCAGCTGCCCATAGGTCAGCAGGGCCTATAAGACGAAGGCATCAGCAGAGGGGAAGAGCACCAAGGGTACACAGGGTTAGGGTCACCCTGTTTGGGATGACAGAAGTGGAGGTCAGGGAAAAGTATCGCTTGACTTCTGCAAGCCTCATTAACCTATATGAGGTCTTGAAGGATGATATTGACCCTCAAGCGTATAGGAACCGAGCTCTGACTGGTATGCAGAAGCTGTTGTGTGTTGTACACTTCCTGGCAACCGGCTCATACCAGTCAACAGAGGGGCTTGTGTCTGGCCTAGTGCAGTCTACCTTCTCCAGGATTCTAGGGGAGGTTCTGACTGCTCTAGATAACCAGACACAACGATACATTCATTTCCCCCGTACCCCCCAGGAATGGAACCGTCTTAAACAAGGCTTCTATCGACTGGGGGGTATTCCCAATGTCATGGGGGCAATTGATTGCACACATGTGCGTATCGTGGCCCCACATGAGGAGACAATCCTCTATATTAACAGGAAAGGGTTTCACTCATTGAATTGCCAGATGGTCTGCGATACCAATCTGAAATTCTTACATGTGTATGCAGGCTTCCCGGGGAGTGCACATGATTCCTACATCCTGCGCCAGACCTCCTTATTCAATATGTTTGAAAATGGAACACTCTCGGGAGGATGGCTGCTTGGTGAGTACCTTCATTCTGTCTGTATATTTCTACTAAAGGGACACTAAACACAAATTTTAATCTCATGTTTCAGATAGAGAATACAATGTTAAACAGCATTACAATTCACTTCTATTATCTCATTGTATTTATTCTTAAGATATCTTATTTTTAAAAAATAGCAATTCACATATATGAGCCAATCATATGAGGCTTCTATGTGCAGCCACCAATCAGCAGCTATTGAGCATATCTAATATGCTTGTCATCAAAAGTTATCTATAGAATGGAGAAATTGATCTAATCTAAGTAAATTATAAAGCTGATAACAATTGCAGGTTCTTATTAAATGGACAGTCTAGTATAAATTGCACTTTCATTATTCAGATAGGACTTTTAATTTTAATAAACTCTCCAAATTACTTCCATTAACAAAATGTGCACAGTATTTGTATCTTTTATATTTTTGAGTCACCAGCTCCTACTGACCATGTGCAAGAATAAGTGTGTATGCATTTGTGAATGGCTGATGGATGTCACATGGTACAGGGGAGTTTTCAAAATACATAACACTAAATTGTCATAAAAAATAACTTTGATATTAGACTAAGTGCTATTGCATTGTCTTGTTATCTTGCATTTTTTGATAATGAAAATCTACTGTGTTGGACTGGTCCTTTAAAATAGATTTTTGGTCTAGACTAATACTGGCATAAAAGTAGATTGCTTATAATGCACAAATGATGTACCTGTAGTAATCCAAACACATATGTTTACATGACAGGTGACGCAGGGTACGGCTGCAGACCATGGCTATTAAAACCCCTTGGTGCACCCCATTACAGAGCCACAACTCAGGTACCAGGAGGCACACATAAGAACAAGGAATGTCATTGAAAGGAGCTTTGGCCTATTAAAAACCAGGTTCAGGGTGTCTGGATGTTACAGGCGGAGCACTACAGTATAACCCCAACAAAGTGTGTTCCATTGTCAATGCTTGCTGTATTCTACACAACATTGGCTGTGGACACACGTTTGTTGGGGGACATTGACCCAGAGCAGCAGCAGCATCTGGTTCCTGTACCTGAGGATGTGGACAGGGGGACACTGAGGGGGAATGAAGTGAGGGATTATGTCATCTGGGAATACTTCACCTGTAAGTTACTTATTCATAAGTACAGTAAACCGTAACATTCACATGTATTATGATGTTTGACAGTACCTCACCAACCATTGCATGTGTATATATCATGTCTTGCAGAATTTCAAACTTTGGATTTCCACTGCATGTAAGTGAAACTACTACATCCCAACCCCCTTCCCTTAAAGGGACACTATACCCAAACATATTCTTTCATGATTAAGGATAGAGAATATAATTTTAAAAAACCTTAAAATTTACTTCGATTACCTATTTTCAGTTATTCTTTAGATATACTTTAATGAAGACATAGCAATGCACACAGTGAAACAATCACAGGAGGCATCTATATACAGCTACTAATCAGCAGCTACCAAGCATATCTAGATATGCTTTTCAGCAAAGAATATCAATAGAATGAAGCAACATAAATAATAGAAGCAAATTATTAAGTTGTTTATAATTGTCTGCTCTTTACAAATCATGAAGGAAAACATTTTGCTTTCATGTCCCTTTAACAACCCTAATTACTGTATATTTCTCATTTTTTTCATTCATATTTAGTTCACTATCATTAAGAATGAGGATAATGGATATTTATACCTTATGTTCACACCTTCTTTAAATACATTATTAGTTATATATACCAACGTGTCAATTTATATTGGATGTGAGAAACCTTGATTTACATCTTAGAAGTGAATATTACTATATGTACCAGTTCGTACACAACTATGTGATGTGGTTTATCGAACAGGAATATGTCAGAAGAACATGATAATAATACCTTTTTTGCCCATTTCAACACAGGTATTATTATATGTTTTAACAATATTACTGTACTAAAACACACCTCACATGGATGTGGATGACAATTATATGGTAAATAACAGAGGACAAGATTTAGGATGAAATAGAACAAGATTTATTTTCTTTTAGGCCTCTTAGATGAGGGGGCTGAGGGGCCTGGAGTGGGTCTCCTGCCTCTCCTGGGTTGTGTGGATCCAGTAGGAGTGCTGGTCACAGATGAGATGCTTGAGGCGATGTCCTGCTGGTGGGTGAAATGCTCCACCAACACACCCAACAGTTGGTTCTGTTCCCTCCATCTGTGGTCACTCTGGATTTGCATGTCCGAAATGACTCTCAGCATTTGTGATTGGTTTTGTACCATAGCAGTTACAGATGCTGCCATGTCCCTTTGCAGCTCAATGGAACGCTGTTGTAATCGCTGTTGGCTCCTATGGAACCTGCGTTGGTCCCTCTGCATTCTCTCGCAGGTTGACGTTAGACTCTCACAGGTCAATGTTTGCCTCCTCTGTAGGGAAATGTATTCATCACCCATGGCGGAAGTCAGTGGATCCATGGGCTCTTCCCCAGCAGGGACTATAGGCACTGGTTCCATTTCTTGATCCTCAGCTGGGGGTGCAGGCCCCGGAATCTCAGCTGGGGGTGCAGGGCGAGGAATTTCAGCTGGGGGTGCAGGCCCCGGAATTTCAGCTGGGGGTTCAGGCCCCGGAATCTCAGCTGGGGGTGCAGGGCGAGGAATTTCAGCTGGGAGTGCAGGCCCCGGAATTTCAGCTGGGGGTGCAGGCCCCGGAATCTCAGCTGGGGGTGCAGGGCGATGAATTTCAGTTGGTGGAGCTCTTCCAACTGCTGCCGATGGTGCAGATGTCCGGATGGACTGATAGTCCCATTGGCTGATGGTGTGCATCCACTCAGCCTGCTGGTAGAATCCCTGAGTGGCATGATATTCTTGTGGGGGGTAAAGACATCTACCCTTCGGGGCTGGCGTGGCTCCCCCTCCAAGCCAAAGGAATATTCCTCCGGCCAGGGCTCCTGCCAGGTATCCTCCTGTAATGCAGACGGCATAACATTGGGATTCTCAATTGAGGCAGTCCAACCCATGTCATGCCTGGCATACTCCTGCTGACTCTCTGGACCGGTGGTCGAGGTGGAGATATACTTTGATCCAGTGTTGCAGGGGGATGCATGGGCGTTGGCACCCTGGTGACTGGGAGGTTCTGTGGAGGAGTCAAATGATGAGAGGGATTAGTACAGTCAGATATATATCCATGTGGGCATACAATGTACATGCTAGGGCCTATCCACATTCTCATGTCAAACTCTATAACATGCATGTGCACATTGAGATTTGTGATATGATGGTTTTTAATATGCAAGTATACATGTATGTGCTTCATACAATAGTTCTGTGTACATGTCAGTGATGGAGAAAATGTGTTCTTTAAGTGACACTATGGTTGTGATGACTATAATGTCCATTTACTGAAAAGTCTACATGTGGCTTGTGGCCTGAGACATGTTAGTATTTCACTATTCCACCTCATATCATGATTTTCAATGTGTTAAGTAGCATTAAATGGACATGCAACCCATATTTATTCTTTCATGATTCAGCTAGCCAAGCATGGAATTTTAAACAACTTTGTAATTTACTTCCATTAGCTAATTTGCTTCATTCTCTTGATGTTCTTAGCTGAAAAGCATTTCTAGATAGGCTCATAAGCTGATGATTGGTGGCTGCACAACAATGCCTCGTGTGATTGCCTCACCCATGTGCATTGATATTTAATAAACTAAGATTATGAAAATAATGATGAAAAATAGATAATAGAAGTAAATTGGGATGTTGTTGAAAACTGTATTCTCTATCTGAATAATGAAATAAAATTATTTGGGTTTCATGTCCCTTTAATGTTAAATCTCATTGTATATTTTGTTGTTAGTAAGCAAAATACCATCATTGTGTACATGAATGTGTGACAATATAGGATGTTATAACTCAAATACATATAATAGTGGGGTGTGGGATGTTACTCACCAGCATGCTGTGCTGATGTTGCAGCCCCTGAGTCACGAGCCCCTGGAAGTCCACGGACTGCTGTGACGCTCAGGGACCTACGAATCAGCTCCTGCCACTCGTTGTATTCCGCCTCATAGTGAGGCCCACCTCCTGTTGCCCTCTGGGACATTGCTTCCTGGCCCATCTTCTCCTTGACTCTCCTTTTACAATCATTCCATCTCTTCTTTAGGCCATCCACATTCCTCCTCTGTTGGGACACACCATTGACGGCCTCCACCACCTTCTGCCAAGCATCTTTACGCCTACGGGCAACTCCTTTGCCCTTCTCTTGTCCAAAGAGGGCATTATGGTTCTCCAGGACAGCCTGGACTAGAGCGAGGTTTTCTGCAAAACTGAAGTTAGGACACCTCATACGCTCCTCGTCCTGGGCCGCCTGGCTCCCTCCCTGGGATGTCCCTGGTGTGGGTTCCTCCCTATCCTCTCCCTCCTCCCCCCTTCTATCCCCATGTGCACCCTCTATCCCTCTTCTAAGTGTGCCTGGCCTTGGGGCAACCCCACTCCCATCCTCCCTTCTGGCTCTCCCTCTCCCCACTCCGCTCACTCCCTGACGGGGACCCTGCTGCTCCTCCTGTCCATAATCTTCTCCCTGCAACTCCCCTTCCCTCCTCCCCCCAGCCCTAGCTCTCCCTGACATCCTCACACTACACACACTCACACACTCACACTCACTCCCACTTCAATCACACACAATCACAACCAGACACTCAGCCTTTCAAACTGTAAAAGATAAATAAAATGTGTAAGGTGTTATAAAAAAAAAGTGTTGTGTATTTTGTATATGTGTGTATGCAAAATGTGTGCAATATGTAAAAAAGTGACAGTAAATGTACAAGCTTATCAAATCCTCCAAATCCGACCTAACTAAATATTATGCAACGACTTTCTCCTACTCACTGTAGTGTGCTGTAGCTCCAAGAACCAACCAAACACACTAAAGAAAATGGCGGCTGCACAGGGGTTTAAGTCTGAATTTTGAATCTTGTCATTTCGTGGCGCATCTCTTAGAACTGGCGTTATTTTTTACGAGTCGTAGGCTAATATGCATAAAACTACACTTTATTGAGACTTTACGTGAACAAAATACAGGCGCAAGTACTTGCGACGACTAAAATGTGTATTTGCGCACATTTTGCCTGCTCGCCGGTTTTTCCTACTTACGCCAGTTTAGCATCTGACGGCGCTGAATATTGGATAGCTAGAGTTGCGAGCTGAAACTGCGGGCGACGCAGGATACCTCGCTTGCGCCGCAAACTACGATCTATATCTGATCACGCCCCTGAAATGAAGAAGAACAGTACGGGAAATTAGATGGAAAATGAGGCAATTTATAATATCTTCTAAAATGGGATTTTAACAGTTCTCATTAGACGTGCATTTGTTAATAAACTAATGCTGTTTTTAACAAAAAAAAATGTAATTTATTTTTTAACAAAGATGAATAACAAACTAATAACAATAACAAACTAGCCCTTTAACAAATAAACAAATTAACAAATAAAATTGAATTAATACATTAATTTGTTGGATTCATTTTTCTTTAAATGCAGCCTGAAACCAATCGAAAGAGATCAGGAAGTTAGTGATTTTGATTGATGTTTCTGTCAGCCTGTGATTTGTTTTCTGACCAATCCTAAATGCTAGTTTGGTAGGATTATGGAAGGCATAAATATGCAAGCACAGAGCAACTGATTCCCACTCTGTTGTGTCAGAGAGAGAGACAGACCTTTGTTGTTGCATACAATGAGAGACAGAGGGCTCGATATTCAAAACATTGTCAGACCAACGAGAAATAGCCTGTTTGGGTTCACCATTCTTGCGTCGGTCTGGCGATATATTAAAAAAAGTAGGCGGAACCTTACTGTGCTGACAAGTGGCAATGTGTCTCCCAATAGCAAAAACCGCCAACATCACCACTGAGCTGTGATGTAGACGGCGCGGGAGGGAGGGGTGTGTGCTATCTTTAAAGCATGTTTTAACAAAATAGAAAATAAAAAAAATGTTTTCTATGTAGTAATACTTCATATTATGCAAATGTATATTCAGCTTCACTGTACTAGATTTGTCACACTGGAAATATCACCACTGAAAATCAGACAAGACTCATATGGCTGACAAGGTATAGCTAAGAGATGGAGGACAGTACTTTGAATATTAGAAAACCACGACAATGTTTCACAATTTAAATACAGGTGACTCCCACAGAACGCCTATATATTCATCATGTCTGTGATCTACTTTGTTATTAAAGAAAAAAAGCTTCCTATTAAAACTATAGGAGCTGAGGATGTGGTATATGAAATATTTATATACAGTACATTGTTTAATGTATATGTATAGTAAAGTATAGTGTTATGATATGTATGTAAACTTGTATTGTGTTCTTAGGCATGTTTTTTTACTTATTTTAAGAATGCGATTGCGCGTTTCCAATATTAATATTTCCATAATATTGTGCTCACAATTGCACATTTGTGTTTTCCTTCTGATGTTGCAATCGCACTGTAGCAAACATGTTCTATATTAATATTAATATATATTAAAGAGATACTAAACCCAATTTTCCCTTTCATGATTCAGATAGAGCATGCCATTTTAAGCAACTTTCTAATTTACTCCTATTGCCAATTTTTTCGTCCTTCTCTTGTTATCTTTATTTGAAAAACAGGAATGTAAGCTTAGAAGCCAGCTCATTTTTGGTTCAGCACCAGGATAGCGCTGCCTGATTGGTGGCTAAATGTAGCCACTAATTAGCAAGCGTTACCCAGTGTGCTGAACCAAAAATGGTCCGGATTCTAAGCTTAGGTTCCTACTTTTTCAAATAAAGATACCAAGAGAACGAATACAAATTGATAATAGGACTAAATTGGAAAGTTGCTTAAAATTGCATGCTCTATCTGAATCATGAAAGAAAAAAATGTGGTTTTAGTATTCCTTTAATACAGAGCTATATATAGATATATATTAATATAGAACACAGAACACATTTCCTAGTGTGATCGCAATATTATAAGTAAAACATGATTGCACAATTGCGATTGCAATATTATGAAATATGAATAATGCGATCATGCAATCTTAATATTATGGAAATATGAATATTGCAAATGTGCAATTGTGTTCTCAATATTATGAAAATTATTAATATTGTGAATGTGCAATCGCATTTTTCAAATAAGTAAAAAAAAAATTCCAAGGACACAATACACGTTTCTTACGCCTAGAGTTTACATGCATATTCTAACTCTATGCTATACAATACATATACATTAAACATTTTATACACATAGATCATATACCGTCAATCTCCCTGCTCCTGTAGGTGTATTATTAATATTAACAAGCAGAGATGAATGGAAAAAAGTAGTCAATCAGAGAATACACAATAGTACTCACACAGTCTAAGGTGTCAAGTAATCACAAATTGGCAGTGCACTAATGGGCCAAGAAAGAGTTCTCCCTTATTAAAACATAGCTTTTAGTAAAACGCAAACTTAAAACTGGGAAATACGATTTAAAACTATAACTAATATGGAGGATACAATAGTAAGTACAGTAATGCATAGAATACCAATGGAGACAAGAATCCAGTAATAGTTAGAGATTGTATAGATGTATCAGTGTGATTGGTGTAAACTGGGGTTAAGGTACAAGGAGAGAAAGTTCCAACAAAGGAAGTGAATTGGAGCTCAGGCTCCCATTATAAACAATCAGATTTAAAGGGCAGCATATTAAATTATAATGCTCATATATAGAGAGTCTTAATCGTTCATAGGATTATCAACCACTGCTGTATACTAAATTCCCTTTGAAACCAATATACTGTGGTGGATCAAGAGAAGATATACGTATATAGGTTATACACTCTGACTTAGAGTTAAATATTGTATAACGTGTAGTTACAAATTTATTGCAGTTCTTCTGCTTCTAATGACTTGAGCGGTTACGCTCCACAGCTGTAATATATCTACTTGTGTGAGATATGTCTGTTTGTTAAATGGAGCTCTGACTCTTGTGGAGAATCTGATTTCAGGGAAAGTGTATTCAAGATAGGTGCTCATATATATAGAGCCGTTTATGTCTTAGCAGTTTGCCAAATTGCCAGCTGATGCTATATGCTGCACTCCCTTAAGAGCCCATATATTATATCACATCACAGCATAATTTATGTTGGTATAACATATAATGAAGCTGGAGCGTTATGTAAGATTATGCATTTGAAGTCAAGATCAAATAGTATATAGATTGTGGCAACAATAGTTGCAACTACTTGTTTGAACAGTCTAACAAACAAAATAGGGTCCAGCCACAATAGTGAATATAATTGTATGGTGTACCTCTGCCTTCAGTATTACTATTAAATACACAACTTGGAGAGTTACATCACAACATACTGTATACCATCATATGGCCTTCTCACTACGGCATGAGAGAGAGAAAAAAGCACACAACAGCTCTGGTATTGCCGATAATAAGCTGTTAGTATAAGCTCGTTAGCTAGTACACTGTTACTCTCTATCAAATGCCTCGATGTAGTGAAAGTGCTCCAAAATAATATAGTCTAGAAATAAGTCATAAGGTAGTTATCCTCCTAGTTGCCCTAAAAACACAGGAGCTCCCAGACTCATCACCAAATCCCTAACATGTTTCGCTGCTAACCGGCTTTTTCAAAGGGTGAGCGTGCGTTGCGCTCCTAACTTTATATTGTGTGTCGAAGTAGACCACGCCTCCTTGTGATGTCAGCATGAAACAGAATCCATTGCGTATTGCCGGCATCCTATCACTAAATCCTCTGCTGTCAAGACATCTAGATCAGTGATTTTTAACCTTTTTTTGCCGTGGCACACTTTTTTACATTAAAAAATCCTGTGGCACACCACCATCCCAAAATTTAAAAAAAATCACACATTGTAGCCTAATACAGCATATATATACACACATACACACAAACACACAAACACACACATACTGTATGTATTGTGCTGTTATGCCATGCCTCCTACAAACTACCCCTGCACTGGGAGTAAAAAACAAGCAAAGTTTAAAAAATATGTCACTGTTGTCAGTCTGCCGTGGCACACCTGAGGATCTCTCACGGCACACTAGTGTGCCACGGCACACTGGTTGAAAAACACTGATCTAGATAGTAGGGCCTCTAGTTATCAAGCCGTCAACCTAAAATACGTTGGAATTCCGCAGCGTATTTGTGGCAAGGCTGATTCGCCTAAGTTATCAAGCCCTACACACCGGCAAAAGTAGAATTTTGTGACGTAAGCTATGATCCGCCGGACTCAGTCCGACACAGTTCGATTCTTACGTCACTCCAGATGTTCCGAATGCAAGTTTGGCACAATCTGACTACTTTTGCTAGTTATCAAATGACTAGCAGGTACGCTCGGCACTTTTCCGCCCCACCGTACCTGGTTTTAAATCCGCCGCCCTGGAGGTGGCGGATCCCATAGGAATCAATGGGAGTCTGACCATAGTGAAAGTTCATGTTCGCTGCTGCCCGATATCCCATTGATTCCTATGGGAGATGTCTGCACCTAACACCCTAACATGTACCCCGAGTCTAAACACCCCTAATCTGCCCCTCCTACACCACCGCCACCTATATTAAACATGTGATCGGAACAGCCAATAGAATGCGAGCTCAATCTGATTGGCTGATTGGATCAGCCAATCGGATTGAACTTGAATCTGATTGGCTGATTGAATCAGCCAATTAGATTTTTCCTACCTTAATTCCGATTGGCTGATAGAATCAGCCAATCAGAATTTGAGGGACGCCATCTTGGATGAAGTCATTTAAAGGAACCTTCATTCGGCGAGTAGGTGTCGGTTGAAGAGGATGGATCCGCGTTGGCTGGGAAGAAGATGGTTCCGCTCCGGATGGATGAAGATAGAAGATGCCGCTTGGGTGAAGATGTCTGCCTGTATGTGGGTGGTGGGTTTTAATGTTGGGGGGGGTTGTATTTTTTTTTACAGGCAAAAGAGCTGATTACTTTGGGGCATGCCCCGCAAAAAGCCCTTTTAAGGGCTGGTAAAAGAGCTGATTACTTTGTAATGTAGAATAGGGTAGGGACTATTTTGTTTTTTTTTAATTTTATTAGGGGGCTTAGATTAGGTGTAATTAGTTTAAAATTCTTGTAATATTTTTTTTATTTTCTTTAATTTAGTGTTTTTTTTTGTAATTTAGTTTAGTTTATTTAATTGTATTTAATTGTAGGTAGCTAATTTATTTAATTAATTTAATGATAGTGTAGTGTTAGGTTTAATAGTAACTTAGGTTAGAATTTATTTTACAGGTAATTTTGTATTTATTTTAGCCAGGTAATTATTAAATAGTTAATAACTATTTAATAGCTATTGTGCCTAGTTAAAATAAATACAAAGTTACCTGTAAAATAAATATAAATCCTAAAATAGCTACAATTTAATTATTAATTACATTGTAGCTATCTTAGGGTTTATTTTACAGGTAAGTATTTAGTTTTAAATAGGAATAATTTATTTAATGATAGTGTAGTGTTAGGTTTAATTGTAACTTAGGTTAATTTTTATTTTACAGGTAAATTTGTCTTTTTTTAATCTAGGTAGCTATTAAATAGTTAATAACTATTTAATAGCTATTGTACCTAGTTAAAATAAATTTAAATTTGCCTGTAAAATAAAAATAAATCCTAAAATAGCTACAATATAATTATTAGTTATATTGTAGCTATATTAGGGTTTATTTTATAGGTAAGTATTTAGTTTTAAATAGGATTAATTTAGTTAATAAGAGTAATTTTTAATTAGATTTATTAAAATAATATTTAAGTTAGGGGGGGTGTTAGGGTTAGTGTTAGACTTAGGTTTAGGGGTTAATTAGTTTAATATAGATGGCGGCGGTATAAGGGGGGCAGGATAGGGGTTAATAAATCTATTATAGGTGGCAACGGTGTAGGGGGAGCAGGATAGGGGTTAATAAGTTTAATATAGGTGGCGGCGGGGTCCGGGAGCAGCGGTTTAGGGGTTAAACAATTTATTTAGTTGCGGCGGGGTACGGGATCGGCAGGATAGGGGTTAATAAATTTATTATAGGTGGTGGTGGTATAGGGGGGCAGGATAGGGGTTAATAGGTATTATGTAGGTGGCGGAGGGGTCCGGGAGCGGCGCTTTAGGGGTTAATACATTTATTATAGTTGCGGCGGGGTCCGGGAGCGGCGGTTTAGGGGTTAATACATTTATTATAGTTGCGGCGGGGTCTAGGAGCAGCGGTTTAGGGGTTAATAACTTTATTTAGTTGCAGGGGTCTCCGGGGGCGACGGTATAGGGGGTAGAACATTATAGTATAGTGTGGGTGCTTAGTGACAGCTTATCAATAAAGCTGTAGAAAAGCCAAAGAGCAGCGAGATCAGATGAGTGATAACTATCACATTCCGCTGCTCATCGCACCGTACTTAGTGCGCAGCTTTTTGACAGCTTTTTTGATAACTTTTGTGAACGTATTCAGGTTTGCGGCGGCGATGTGAGGCAAGATTAGGCGAGCGTATTGGGCCGGCGAATGCAAGACAATTACGGAGCTTCATAACTAGAGGCCTAGGTGTCTTTTGCTAGTCAGTTGACATTGTATTGACAAGGAAACACCAACAGTATATATATGAATACAGTAATTTATAAATATATTGGAAAATAAATACAAATACACCGATGGGGAAATACTATGTAAAACACTGTGATAAGATGATACAACTATTATCATAATAGAATGTGTGTGATCTCAATGGCTAATGTGTCTATGTGATTGATGAGTGATACTTGTACTATACCAAGGAGAGTGATTACATTAACATGTATTGTGATTCATGTTGAAAATTATAAATATAATTGCGATTGTGAGAATGTAAAATAATCAGTGGTAGGGGAAATAGGGGGTGTGGATAAACACTGGGAAAAACAACAGTGTAAAATAGTGAAAATCAGTGAAGTGATACAACAGGAAAAAAGGGATGCTGCACAAAATTAATAATGGCTAGAGGGGAAAGCAAAGGGAGAAAAGGGGGACTTGAAGATAGGTTCTTATTCTAATAGATTAGTTATGTTAAATCCAAATAAATATAGAGCTCTATGTTCATTTATGTATCATCAAGGTGTTCATAAACCAGAAGTCCTAATGTATTTTTGTTAGACAAGATATAAGCAATTGTTTTGTCTTAATCATTATTAGGACAGTTACATAAGTATAGAAACAGATGCGCTATTTTTTAATAATTAGATGTTCTTCATATAAGTAGGTATTGCTTAGTTGGATTTGAAGAGTTAAAAGTGGTAGGTGCTTAAGACTCACAAGAATGAAACAAAGTTGTTCTGTTCATTTAACTCATGTGGATGAACTAAGTTTAACAGAAATATCCACCTACTTTCAGCCCGTAATAGTGTTTTTTCTAGGTCACCACCTCTTATTCCTAGATTGATTTTCTGTAATCCAAAGCATTGGAGATCTGATTGTCTCAATTGATGCACTAAGAAGACATTTCTGGCAATGGAAGTAATTGTTTTGCCTGCCTGGGTGTCTTTTTGAGCATTTTTAATGTTTCTTAAGTGCTCTTGTAACCTGGTTCTGATCTTTCTAGTAGTCATTCCCACATAGAATTTGTCACATTTGCATTGAAGACCATAAATCACCCCTTTGGTATGGCAATTAATATGTGGTTTGTCAAATCAATCGATGATTGAATATTTTTTTTTGCATGAAACTACAGGTACTGATGTACCACATTTGAAAGACCCTTGGGTTAATTGAGTTTTCATTTTAGAGCCAGCATAATGGCTTGGACTTAGCAAGGCTTTTAGGTCATGGGCTCTTTTATAGCTTACTAGTACCTTATCACCTAATAAAGGTGATAGTATAGGGTCTGCCTTCAATATGTGCCAGTTATCTTGTAAGATCTTTACAACATCTTTAGTCTGTTGGTTGTAAGTGGTTATAAATCTCACTTGATCTGGAATGTGTACCTTTTTGTTTGTTGAGTAGTTCATGTCTGGGGGTTTGTCTTGCTCTATATTCTGCCTTTTTAATAGACCTCTTACTGTATCCTCTCAAAAGAAGTCTATCTCTAAGATCCTTTGCCCTACATTTGTAATTATCCTCCGTTGAGCAATTTCTTCTCATTCTCAGAAATTCTCCTATAGGCAATGATTTTGCTGTATTTGGAGCATGTGCACTTGTACTGTGTAAAATGCTATTTGTTGCTGTGGATTTTCTATACACGTCAGTGCTAATTGTATCATCAGGTTTTTTGTTCGGAGGTCTAAGAAGGTTATTTCAGTTTGACTTGTTTCATATGTGAGTTTGATATTTAAGTTGTTCTTATTCAAACTTTTCAGTAATAGATCTAATTCATCCTTTGTCCCTTCCCAGAGGAACAGCACGTCATCTATGTAACGTATCCACATGGGTATGAGTGACATATAATAATAGGTTGGCGTATGTTGAGGCTCAGGCAGTGCCCATTGCCATCCCTCTGGTTTGTAGGTAAAACCCATGATCAAAGGTGAAAAAGTTATGATGTAACACAAAACTTAGGAGTTTAAGGATGAAATCATAATTAGTATCTTCATTTGATCCCATTTTTAGAAAGCTACTTACTGCTTTGAGTCCTAGATCGTAGTTAATAGTTGTGTATAAGGACTTGTCTGCCGTTACTAGCCAGGTTGTAGTGTTTACATGAATGTTTTCCAGTTGTTTCAATTCATCCAGCGTGTATTTTACATACAAGGATAATTGCGAAGCGATAGATATTCTCTTAGTCTATAATCCACGTATTGGCTGGCTTTCTCTGTAAAGCAATTTATGCCAGAAACAATTGGACGTCCAGGTGGGTGGTATTGGTTCTTGTGAACTTTAGGGATCAAATAAAATGTTGCTGTAGTTGGATTCGATACTTTAAGAAATTGATACTCTTTGGGAGTTATTATGTGGTCTTTTTTGGCTGATTCAATCATATACATGTATTTCTGTAAGAGTTGTTGTGAAGGGCTGTAGCTCAATTTTTTGTAGCATGACACGTCCTTAAGTTGTTTTTCAGCTTCTTGTAAATACATGTTGACTGGCCAAATGACCACATTCCCTCCCTTGTCAGAGTTTCTTATTATTACATCCTTCCAATTCTTTAAATCAGATAAAGTTTTCTGTTCTTTATGAGAAAGATTATGTTTGGTTTGATTTACTTTCAGATTAGTTATTTTGTTACATACAATGTTGATAAAAGTTGTGATTTTGACTTATTTTTGGCATGTACTGTGATTTATTTCTTATTTTATCCCTCCAATTACTGTAGGTACTTTTGGAGATTCATTCTCATTTAGGAGATTTTCCATTATCTCTAGAGTAGTTCTTTCATCCTCAGTCCATGTTTAAGTGTCTATTTCATCACCACAGAGTTTGGATTTATCTTTGTAAAATCTCTTTAGAGCTATTTTTCTGAGAAATACTTGTACGTATTTCACAAATTCAAATTTGTCACTTTTAGGAGTGGGACAAAATGATAATCCTTTAGATAGAACTTTTCTATAGTCTTCTGAAAGTAATTTTTGTGAAAGATTAATAATTTTCATAGTTTCATCCTTATCTGAGAGAATGGACTCGGATCCTGTTTGTACGGTTTCCAGTTTTTTCTGTCTGATTTGTTTTGAGAATTGTTTTTGTTTTTCATTTGCCTTTTGGGTTTTCCCCCTACCTCTTCTTGTATGCTTGGTAGAAGAGGCACTTCCTTCTAAATAATCCTTCCTTTTCCTGCGTGTTACTCTATCATTGCTTCCTGAGTTTTACGTTTGGGGTTCTGTTTCAGATTCTGAATTATCTGTTTCCTCTATATCAGTAACTGATACGTCACTCTCTACAATATTAACGTGTGAAGGTTTTTCTTTGTTAATAACGCTCTTTCTTTTCTATTTGTAAACTTTTTGCTCTCATAGTCTGATTTATCTCTACTTAATTTCCCTTGTTTCATAACTTTGATTTCTTGTATTTCTTGTTCATATTTGTCAAGTTCCTGTTGATATCTTTGATAAGAATTCTCAAAGTCATTTAGAGATTCAAACTCTTTGTTATGTATTTAGATCTTGTATTTGAGTTTCTAATAGATCTTATTCTGACTTATTGTGTTTGATAAGAATTCTCATAAATTTTTCAGAGCATTCGGAAAACACCAATCACACTGATACATCTATACAATCTCTTACTATTACTGGATTCTTGTGTCCATTGGAACTCTATGCGTTACTGTACTTACTATTGTATCCTCCTTATTAGTTGTAGTTTTTAATCGTATTTCCCAGTTTTTATTTAGCGTTTTTTTAAAAGCTATGTTTTAATATAGGCAAACTCTTTCATGGCCCATTAGTTTACTGCCAATTTGTAGACAAGTGATTACTTGACTTAGACTGTCTGAGTGCTATTAGTGTATTCTCTGAATGGTTACTTTTTTCCATTGATCTCTGTTTGTTAATAGTATCCAATACACATCACCTCCTCCCCTTTGCTTTATTGGCCAGCTGGCAATTATTTATATAGGGTAGAGTCTATTTGTCAATTCGGTAGGGCCATTGGGCTTTTTCCATTTGTACAAGTATTATTAATATGTTTAATTCACTATTTTATTGTTAGAACAGGGGCTGAGTTTCTGTTGTCATATTGTTTTGTCATACAGTATTATTTAAACGGATCATTTACATTACAGCTTTGATGTAGGTGGCAATACTGCTTTGAATATATCGCCATTATTAGAGAAGCATTGCCACCCACTGAAATGTATGGTAAAACGCCATTTAAACAGTACATTCAGCCCTTTTGAATATTTTTCTGGCTTTCTCAACATTGCAACTGATCCCTTTTGAATATCTTGCCACCTTGCAACGCTTTCAATCTTCAGGGCCAGAGAGAGATAAAGAGAGAATACATTATAATCTTCAAGGGAGAATATTGTAGGCTTGCATATTCACTGAATGTAATTTATTTTACTAAAAGCTTAAAGGGACAGTCTACAACAGAATTTTTATTATTTTAAAAGATAGATCATCCCTTTATTACCCATTCCCTAGTTTTGCATAACCAACACTAAATTGGAAAGTTGTTTAAAATTACATGCCCTATCCGAATCATGAAAGTTTATTTTGGACTAGACTGTCCCTTTAACCCCTTAACGACCAAGGACGTGGCAGGCAAGTCCTACAAAAACCGGTCGTCAACGACCAAGGATGTGCCTGGCATGTCCTCTGGGGTTTCAAGAGGTGGAAGCGATCGTGATCGCTTCCAGACGCTTTCAGGGAACTGCAGCAATGGCTCAATATTGAGGCATCATGCAATACCCTTTTTTTCAGCAAACCGATGCAGAGAGAGCCACTCTGTGGCCCTCTCTGCATTAGCCAGTGATGGTGCCAATCGGTGGCGTGTGAGGGATCCGAGGGAGGCAAGTGGGCGGCCCATCACTGGTGAACTTCCTGCAGGCGTGAATCTGGATCCTGTAGTGCACGTGAGGGGGTGGGGCGCGCGAAGGGACGGGGTGCGTGAGGGAGTGCGTGCGTGCGCTACATTAATTAATATAGGAGGAGGGAAGGGGGGAAAGAGTATTGTTGGAAAAATAATAATGCTGGGAAAGGGATCTAGGAGGGGGGAAGAGTATTGAGGGGGGCAGCTACACTACAGATTTTTTTTTTTTTTTTTTTTTTAAAAAGACATTATTTTTTAGCAAACTAGGTGCTGGCAGACAGTTGCCAGTACCCAAGATTTCGTCAAATAGGTAGAGGGGGAAGGGTTAGAGAGCTGTTTGGGGGGATCAGGGAAGTTAGGGGCTAAGGGGGCAATCCAACACTGCAGAATATTTTTAAAAAAAAATTATAAAAAATTATAGAAAAAAAAAGCTTTTAATTTTAGTACTGGTAGACTTTCTGCCAGTACTTAAGATGGCAGTGACAATTGTGAGGTGGGGGAGGGATGAGAGCTGTTTGAGGGGGGTCAGGGAGGAACCAGGGGGTAGGCTGATCTCTACACTAAAGCTAACATTAACCCTACAAGCTACCTAATTAACTTCTTAACTGCTGGGCATAATAAAAGTATGGTGTTTAGCTGCATTTAGCGGCCTTCTAATTACCAAAAAGCAATGCCAAAGCCATATATCTTCTATTTCTGAACAAAGGGGGTCCCAGAGAAGCATTTACAACCATTTGTGCCATAATTGCACAAGCTGTTTGTAAAAAAATTCAGTGAGAAACCTAAAGTTTGTGAAAAAGTTAACTTTTTTTTATTGCATTTGGCGGTGAAATGGTGGCATGAAATATACCAAAATGGGCCTAGATCCATACTTTGGGTTGTCTACTAAAAATAATATATACATGTGAAGGGTTATTCAGAAACTCCTGACTTATATCAGTGTTACAATGTAATTATCAATAATTTTGAAAAAAAAAATGTTTGGAAATAGCCAAGTGCTACTTGTACTTATTGTCCTATAACTTGCAAAGAACATGTAAACATTGGGTATTTCTAAACTTTACTCTAAACTATTTAGCATGGTTGTTTTTTGGTGGTTGTAAATGTCTAACATATTTTGGTGTCAAAGTTAGAAAAAGTGTGTTTTTTCATTTTTTTCTCGTATTTTATATATATTTTTTATAGTAAATTATAAGATATAATGAAAATAATGGTATCTTTAGAAAGTCCATTTAATTGCAAGAAAAATGGTATATAATATGTGTGGGTACAGAAAATGAGTAAGAGGAAAATTACAGCTAAACACAAACACTGCAGAAATGTAAAAATAGCCCTGGTCTCTAATGGTAAGAAAAACATAATTTATCAGGGGCGGACTGAGACCAACCAGGGCTCCGGGCAAAAGTGTGGCAGGCCCCCCCCCCTCCTATTTGCTCCACCTATCTACCTCCTATTGCCCCTCCCATCACAGTGCCCTGCCAATCTCCATTGTCCCTCCCACCTCTTATACCCCTTCTCTACCATGTTTTTAATTGAGATATAAAAAGACAATTTCTTCCTTTATTAAACTACATTTTGTGTGACAGACACAATGTCATACCCACGCTGATTCACACAGACACACTGCCATACCCACACTGATTCACACACAGACACAGTGCCAAACCCACATTGATTCACACACAGACACACTGCCATACCCACACAGACACACTACCAAACCCACTCTGATTCACACACAGACACACTGCCAATCCCACACTGATTCACACACAGACACACTGCCAAACCCACACTGATTCCCACAAAGACACACTGCCATACCCACTCTGATTCACACACAGACACACTGCCATACCCACACATATTCACACACAGACACACTACCAAACCCACTCTGATTCACACACAGACACACTGCCAAACCCACGCTGATTCACACACAGACACACTGCCAAACCCACTCTGATTCACACACAGACACACTGCCATACCCACGCTGATTCACACACAGACACACTGCCATACCCACTCTGATTCACACACAGACACACTGCCATACCCACACATATTCACACACAGACACACTGCAATACCCACACAGACTCACTGTCAAACCCACGTTGATTCACACACAGACACACTGCCAAACCCACATTGATTCACACACAGACACACTGCCATACCCACACAGACACACTACCAAACCCACTCTGATTCACACACAGACACACTGCCAATCCCACACTGATTCACACACAGACACACTGCCAAACCCATGCTGATTCACACACAGACAACCTGCAAAACCACACTGATTCACACACAGACAGACTACCAAACCCACACTGATTCACACACAGACACACTGCCATACACACACAGACACACTGATTCACACACAGACAACCTGCAAACCCACACTGATTCACACACAAACACACTGCCATACCCACACTGATTCACACACAGTCACACTGCCATACCCACACAGACACACTGCCAAACCCTCACATATTCACACACAGACACACTGCAATACCCACACAGACACACTGCCAAACCCACGCTGATTCACATACAGACACACTGTCAAACTCACACTGATTCACACACAGACACACTGCCATACCCACACAGACACACTACCAAACCCACTCTGATTCACACACAGACACACTGCCAAACCCACACTGATTCACACACAGACACACTGCCATACACACACAGACACACTGCCAAACCCCCTCTGATTCACACACAGACAACCTGCAAACCCACACTGATTCACACACAGACACACTGCCATACCCACACAGACACACTACCAAACCCACTCTGATTCACACACAGACACACTGCCAAACCCACACTGATTCACACACAGACACACTGTCATACACACACAGACACACTGCCAAACCCACGCTGATTCACACATAGACACACTGCCATATTCACGCTGATTCACAAACACAGCCTGATACCAGCAGTAATTGTATGTATACTATTTTCTTACGCCTAGATTTAGAGTTTTGCGGCCAAAGGGGTGCGTTAGCTACGCGTGTTTTTCCCCCCGCACCTTTTAAATAACGCTGGTATTTAGAGTTCTCTGAAGGGCTGCGTTAGGCTCCAAAAAGGGAGCGTAGAGCATAATTTACCGCCACTTCAACTCTAAATACCAGCGTTGCTTACGGTAGCGGCCAGCTTGAAAAACGTGCTCGTGCACGATTCCCCCAAAGGAAACAATTGGGCAGTTTGAGCTGAAAAAAAACTATCACCTGCAAAAAAGCAGCGTTCAGTTCCTAACGCAGCCCCATTGTTTCCTATGGGGAAACAGTTTCTAAGTCTGTACCTAACATGAACCCCGAGTCTAAACACCCCTAACCTTATACTTATTAACCCCTAATCTGCCGCCCCCGCTATCGCTGACACCTGCATTATATTATTAACCCCTAATCTTCCGCTCCAGACACCGCCGCAACCTACGTTACCCCTATGAACCCCTAATCTGCTGCCCCCAACGTCGCAGACACCTACATTATATTTATTAACCCCTAATCTGCCCCCCCAACGTCGCTGCTACCTTACCTACACTTATTAACCCCTAATCTGCCGACCGGACCTCGCCGCCACTATAATAAATGTATTAACCCCTAAACCGCCTCACTCCCGCCTCGCAAACCCTATAATAAATAGTATTAACCCCTAATCTGCCCTCCCTAACATCGCCGCCACCTAACTTCAAGTATTAACCCCTAATCTGCCGACCAGACCTCGCCGCTACTCTAATAAATGTATTAACCCCTAAAGCTAAGTCTAACCCTAACCCTAACACCCCCCTAAGTTAAATATAATTTAAATCAAACAAAATAAATTATTTCTTATTAAATAAATTAATCCTATTTAAAGCTAAATACTTACCTGTAAAATAAACCCTAATATAGCTACAATATAACGAATAATTATATTGTAGCTATTTTAGCATTTATATTTATTTTACAGGCAACTTTGTATTTATTTTAACTAGGTACAATAGCTATTAAATAGTTATTTACTATTTAATAGCTACCTAGTTAAAATAATTACAAAATTACCTGTAAAATAAATCCTAACCTAAGTTACAATTAAACCTTACACTACACTATCAATAAATTAATTAACTAAACTACCTACAATTAAATCAACTAAACTAAATTACAAAAACAAACAAACACTAAATTACAAAAAATAAAAAAAAGATTACAAGAATTTTAAACTAATTACACCTACTCTAAGACCCCTAAAAAATAACAAAGCCCCCCAAAATAAAAAAATGCCCTACCCTATTCTAAAATAAAAAGTTAACAGCTCTATTACCTTACCAGCCCTTAAAAGGGCTTTTTGCGGGGCATGCCCCAAAGAAATCAGCTCTTTTGCCTGTAAAAAAAAACATACAATACCCCCCAACATTACAACCCACCACCCAAATACCCCTAATCTAACCCACCCAAACCCCCTTACAAAAACCTAACACTAAGCCCCTGAAGATCTCCCTACCTTGTATTCATCCAGCCGGGTATCACCGATCCATCCAGAAGAGGCTCCGAAGTCTTCATCCTATCCAGCAAGAAGAGGTCCTCCAGAGGGTTCGAAGTCTTCATCCTATCCGTCAAGAAGAGGTCCTCCAGAGGGTCCAAAGTCTTCATCCAGGCGGCATCTTCTATCTTCTTCCATCCGGAGCGGGTCCATCTTGAAGCAGCCGACGCAGAGCCATCCTTCCTCACCGACGGACTAACGACGAATGAAGGTTCCTTTAAATGACGTCATCCAAGATGGCGTCCCTCGAATTCCGATTGGCTGATAGGATTCTATCAGCCAATCGGAATTAAGGTAGGAAAAATCTGATTGGCTGATTGAATCAGCCAATCAGATTCAAGTTCAATCCGATTGGCTGATTGGATCAGCCAATCAGATTGAGCTTGCATTGCGAGCTCAATCGTGAGCGTTAGACCCTTTCCTGACTGACTCTAAATACCAGCGGGCGGTAAAAAGCAGCGTTAGGAGCCCTTAACGCTGGTTTTGATGGCTAACGCAGAACTCTAAATCTAGGCGTTAGTGTGCTGAGAAGCAGTTTCGATATGTTTACTCACTAATACAGCAGTATTACAGGCCTGTCAAACATGACTCCTTATGCATTGGGGTTATGTACTACATTTCATAGCAGTAGTTTTTCCTTAATGCCTCATATTTAATATTTAACAAACATTTATGACAAAAGCAGTGCCTAGTCCCTTCGAACCCCATATTGTTCTGGGGTAATTACTTAGAATCATTAATGCTTGAATGCATTGTGTTTGTGTCACAGTCTGCCTGATGCAAACAGAAGAAGCCACTGCCTAAGCCTTCTTCTCCATACTAAGATGTTAATAATATATTTTTATATTTTAAAAATATTTTACCAAGAAAATAAGCCAACATTTTGCGCTTGAACTTTGGTTTGAGTCTACAAATATATTTTTTTCTTTAATAAAAGACAACTAAAGCCCCACATCAAGGAAGCACAGAGCAGGTAAGTGTTGTTTATCTATACATTTTGTTTAAACTTGTCAAGAGCATCTGGGCCATATATCTTTACACTACCTTAATATCCCTTTAAGTAATTCTTAATTAGGCTTTCCAATATATATGTGCTCCCCTCTCTCTGTTGAGTGTATACTGTTGTAGAAGCAGAGTTTCACAAGGTCCCCCCCAATATATATATATATATAAATAATAATAATAATAATAATTTATTATTATTATTATTAATAAATAATACACACCAGGAGCCGAATTAACTACTCCAAGACAAGGCTACATTTGGTTTAAAAGAAGTAAATAAAGACGTTATTCTTCCTTGTTATAGTAGCTTCACGAGTATTTGGTACACAGTTTTAAAAATTTAAACAGCATATTGGCAGAAGGGACCAGAAAATAATGTCACATTATAGGGGTCAAAAATAACACAATTCTGCTTATAACTGGAAGTCACATTATTACTATATTAAATATGAATTAGATGGTAACATAAATAGCCAGATGTAGATAGAAGTTAGTTTTATTTTACACTTTATAGTTTTGCAGTCCTGCCTGGCCTTATGATATGCTAAATACCTAATTAATGTGGCACATACAGTCACTGTTCCTGGGTACACCTATAATAAACCGCAGATGTTCTTATTACAATGTAATTAAAATGATTATTTTTCATATGTAAAGCGCCACATAAATTTGTAGAAGTGATAATTGTATCTTGGGTGTCACTGAAATATCTAGGTGGGAGGATAAACAGAGCTATATCAAGACTGCCAGTCTGGGCTGGAGTGGACTGCCTGCCACTTACCTTAGTCGACTGACTCGTCAACATTGTTGAACTTGTCGCCTACTAGGCCTGGCCCATCTGCCTAACTCTGTCCTCCACTCCTCAGCAGATCGGCTCCTTCACATGTGGCCACCGTCTATCTGCTGCAGCTGCCGCCTAAGCCTCTAATGCACAGTTCAAATTTTGTGCGCACGGCGTGTGGAGGTGGAGCTGAGCGGCCAGACAGACAGAGCCAGGGCAGGTGACGTGACCATTAATATGTGGACCGGATTCCGGATTGTTTTTGTTACACCAGCCGGTCGGTCCACATATTGCAGGGCAGGCTGCCGCTTACACCCGGCTCCACGCTCCAGTCCAGTGTCTTAGGCTAACTGGCTTTGAGTCCTAGTTCCTTCTGGCTTCAATCACAGTCACGACTCTGACTGAGTCACGTCTTCTTCACCACTGCACCGCACCGGGGACCCCCCCCCACCCCCCTCCGCAAAAAAAATAAAAAAATATTCAAGGAAAAATATATATATATATATTTAATAAAAAAATATAGAGAAAAAAAGGCAGCATCAGTATGATGCATGGGGCCCCTTTAAGAAGCCGGGCCCGACTTGTCAGTCCGCCCCTGTAATTTATGTAAGAACTTACCTGATAAATTCATTTCTTTCTTATTGGCAAGAGTCCATGAGCTAGTGACGTATGGGATATACAATCCTACCAGGAGGGGCAAAGTTTCCCAAACCTCAAAATGGCTATAAATACACCCCTCACCACACCCACAATTCAGTTTAACAAATAGCCAAGTAGTGGGGTGATAAAGAAAAGAGTAAAAAGCATCAACAAAGGAATTTGGAAATAATTGTGCTTTATACAAAAAAATCATAACCACCATAAAAAGGGTGGGCCTCATGGACTCTTGCCAATATGAAAGAAATTAATTTATAAGGTAAGTTCTTACATAAATTATGTTTTCTTTCATGTATTTGGCAAGAGTCCATGAGCTAGTGACGTATGGGATAGCAATACCCAAGATGTGGAACTCCACGCAAGAGTCACTAGAGAGGGAGGGATAAAATAAAAACTGCCATTTCTCTTGTTAAGTGTATCCAGTCTATGGATCATCCATTACTTATGGGATATTCTCCTTCCCAACAGGAAGTTGCAAGAGGATCACCCACAGCAGAGCTGCTATATAGCTCCTCCCCTAACTGTCATATCCAGTCATTCTCTTGCAAGCCTCAACCAAGATTTAGGTCGTAAGAGGAGTGTGGTGTTTTATACTTAGTTTATTCTTCAATCAAAAGTTTGTTATTTTTAAATGGTGCCGGAGTGTACTGTTTATCTCAGGCAGTATTTAGAAGAAGAATCTGCCTGCGTTTTCTATGATCTTAGCAGAAGTAACTAAGATCCATGACTGTTCTCACATATTCTGAGGAGTGAGGTAACTTCAGAGAGGGAATGGCGTGCAGGTTTTCCTGCAATAAGGTATGTGCAGTTAATATTTTTCTAGGGATGGAATTTGCTAGAAAATGCTGCTGATACCAAACTAATGTAAGTAAAGCCTTAAATGCAGTGACAGCGACTGGTATCAGGCTTATTAATAGAGATGCATACTCTTATAAAAATGTAATATAAAACGTTTGCTGGCATGTTTAATCGTTTTTATATGTATTTGGTGATAAAACTTATTGGGGCCTAGTTTTTTTCCACATGGCTGGCTTGAATTTGGCCTAGAAACTGTTTCCTTAGGCTTTCCATTGTTGTAATATGAGTGGGAGGGGCCTATTTTGTCGTTTTTTTGCACAGCAAAAATTACAGACACAGACACCCAGTTTCTTCCTGCATGATCCAGGACATCTCTGGAGCGCTCAAAAGGCTTCAAAGTCATTTTTGAGGGAGGTAAAAAGCCACAGTAGAGCTGTGGCAGTTGTTGTGACTTTTTGAAAAAAAAAAACAAAAAAAAACAAAAAAACGTTTTTGTCTTTTATTATTTTTTGGGTATTAAGGGGTTAATCATCCATTTGCAAGTGGGTGCAATTCTCTGCTAACTTGTTACATACACTGTAAAAATTTCGTTAGTGTAACTGCCTTTTTTCACTGTTATTTCAAATTTTGACAAAATTTGTGTTTCTTAAAGGTGCAGTAACATTTTTTATATTGCTTGTAAACTTGTTTAAAGTGTTTTCCAAGCTTGCTAGTCTCATTGCTAGTCTGTTTAAACATGTCTGACACAGAGGAAACTACTTGTTCATTATGTTTGAAAGCCATGGTGGAGCCCCATAGGAGAATGTATACTAAATGTATTGATTTCACCTTAAACAGTAAAGATCAGTCTTTAACTATAAAAGAAATATCACCAGAAGATTCTGACGAGGGGGAAGTTATGCCGACTAACTCTCCCCACGTGTCACACCCTTCGCCTCCCGCTCAGGGGATGCACGCTAATATGGCGCCAATTACATCAGGGATGCCCATAGCGATTACCTTGCAGGACATGGCTGCAATCATGAATAATACCCTGTCAGAGGTATTATCCAGGTTGCCTGAATTAAGAGGCAAGCGCGATTTCTCTGGGGTTAGGAGAAATACAGAGCGCGCAGATGCTGTAAGGGCCATGTCTGATACTGCGTCACAATATGCAGATCATGAGGACGGAGAGCTTCAGTCTGTGGGTGACATCTCTGATTCGGGGTATCCTGATTCAGAGATTTCTAATTTTAAATTTAAGCTTGAGAACCTCCGTGTGTTGCTTGGGGAGGTATTAGCTGCTCTGAATGACTGTAACACAGTTGCAGTACCAGAGAAATTGTGTAGGCTGGATAAATACTATGCGGTACCAGTGTGTACTGATGTTTTTCCTATACCTAAAAGGCTTACAGAAATTATTAGCAAGGAGTGGGATAGACCGGTTGTGCCTTTTTCCCCACCTCCTATATTTAGAAAAATGTTTCCAATAGACGCCACTACACAGGACTTATGGCAGACGGTCCCTAAGGTGGAGGGAGCAGTTTCTACTTTAGCAAAGCGTACTACTATCCCGGTTGAGGACAGTTGTGCTTTTTCAGATCCAATGGATAAAAAATTGGAGGGTTACCTTAAGAAAATGTTTATTCAACAAGGTTTTATTTTACAGCCCCTTGCATGCATTGCGCCTGTCACGGCCGCGGCGGCATTCTGGTTTGAGGCCCTGGAAGAGGCCATCCATACAGCTCCATTGACTGAAATTATTGACAAGCTTAGAACACTTAAGCTAGCTAACTCATTTGTTTCTGATGCCATTGTTCATTTGACTAAACTAACGGCTAAGAATTCCGGATTCGCCATCCAAGCGCGTACGGCGCTATGGCTTAAATCCTGGTCAGCTGACGTGACTTCAAAGTCTAAATTACTCAACATTCCTTTCAAGGGGCAGACCTTATTCGGGCCTGGTTTGAAGGAAATTATTGCTGACATTACTGGAGGTAAGGGTCACACCCTTCCTCAGGACAGGGCCAAAGCAAAGGCCAAACAGTCTAATTTTCGTGCCTTTCGAAATTTCAAGGCAGGTGCAGCATCAACTTCCTCCGCTTCAAAACAAGAGGGAACTTTTGCTCAATCTAAGCAGGCCTGGAAACCTAACCAGTCCTGGAACAAAGGCAAGCAGGCCAGAGAGCCTGCTGCTGCCTCTAAGACAGCATGAAGGAACGGCCCCCTATCCGGCGATGGATCTAGTAGGGGGCAGACTTTCTCTCTTCGCCCAGGCGTGGGCAAGAGATGTTCAGGATCTCTGGGCGTTGGAGATCATATCTCAGGGATATCTTCTGGACTTCAAAGCTTCCCCTCCACAAGGGAGATTTCATCTTTCAAGGCTATCTGCAAATCAGATAAAGAAAGAGGCATTCCTACGCTGTGTGCAAGACCTCCTAGTTATGGGAGTGATCCATCCAGTTCCGCGGACGGAACAAGGACAGGGTTTTTATTCGAATCTGTTTGTGGTTCCCAAAAAAGAGGGAACCTTCAGACCAATTTTGGATCTAAAGATCTTAAACAAATTCCTCAGAGTTCCATCATTCAAAATGGAAACTATTCGGACCAACCTACCCATGATCCAAGAAGGTCATTACATGACCACAGTAGACTTAAAGGATGCCTACCTTCACATACCGATTCACAAAGATCATCATCGGTTTCTAAGGTTTGCCTTTCTAGACAGGCATTACCAATTTGTAGCTCTTCCCTTCGGGTTGGCTACAGCCCCGAGAATCTTTACAAAGGTTCTGGGCTCACTTCTGGCGGTTCTAAGACCGCGAGGCATAGCGGTGGCTCCGTGTCTAGACGACATCCTGATACAGGCGTCAAGCTTTCAAGTTGCCAAGTCTCATACAGAGATAGTTCTGGCATTTCTGAGGTCGCACGGGTGGAAAGTGAACGAGGAAAAGAGTTCTCTATCCCCACTCACAAGAGTCTCCTTCTTAGGGACTCTTATAGATTCTGTAGAAATAAAAATTTACCCGACGGAGTCCAGGTTATCAAAACTTCGAAATGCTTGCCGTGTTCTTCACTCCATTCCGCGCCCTTTGGTAGCTCAGTGTATGGAGGTAATCGGCTTAATGGTAGCGGCAATGGACATAGTGCCATTTGCACGCCTTCATCTCAGACCACTGCAATTATGCATGCTGAGTCAGTGGAATGGGGATTACACAGATTTGTCCCCTCTGCTAAATCTGGATCAAGAGACAAGAGATTCTCTTCTCTGGTGGTTGTCTCGGGTACACCTGTCCAAGGGTATGACCTTTCGCAGGCCAGATTGGACAATTGTAACAACAGATGCCAGCCTTCTAGGTTGGGGTGCAGTCTGGAATTCCCTGAAGGCACAGGGATCCTGGACTCAGGAGGAGAAACTCCTTCCAATAAATATTCTGGAGTTAAGAGTGATATTCAATGCTCTTCTGGCTTGGCCTCAGTTAGCAACACTGAGTCGGACAACATCACGACTGTGGCTTACATCAACCATCAAGGGGGAACCAGGAGTTCCCTAGCGATGTTAGAAGTCTCAAATATAATTCGCTGGGCAGAGTACCACTCTTGCCACCTGTCAGCAATCCATATCCCAGGCGTGGAAAACTGGGAGGCGGATTTTCTAAGTCATCAGAGGTGTTTGCTCAGTTGATGCTCAGTTGATTCATCGTTGGGGCATCGTTGGGGCAAACCAGAGTTGGATCTCATGACGTCTCGCCAGAACGCCAAGCTTCCTTGTTACGGATCCAGGTCCAGGAACCCAGAAGCGACACTGATAGATGCTCTAGCAGCGCCTTGGTTCTTCAACCTGGCTTATATGTTTCCACTGTTTCCTCTGCTCCCTCGACTGATTGCCAAAATCAAACAGGAGAGAGCATCGGACTTGGTATCAATTTACTCAGCAAAACAACTTATACTTTTTACCGGAACTTTTCCTCGCCAAGCGCGATGACACTCTTGGACTGCTGTGTATCAGATGATCACACTTGACAGGCAGCTTGGGGTAATACCGGAATCTTTTCCTCGCCAAGCGCGATGACACTCTTGAACGGCTGTGTACCAGATGATCACACTTGACAGGCAGCTTGGGGTAATACCGGAATCTTTTCTTCGCCAAAACCGTTACCACTCCAGTCAGCGTCTTTCTGAGATTTTCACCTCCGTTGGTTGTGTGCAGCTGTAGCAAAAGGGTAATCAGCTGGGCTGATAATATGAAGCAACCTTGAGAAAGCCCAACCACACGGGTGAAACGCGTAGAAGAAAGAGAGTTGCTGACCCTGTCAAGAACTTGTAACTAGGTACCTAGCTGATTACCCGCACGTGAAATACGCTAAGAGCGGAGGTTGCTTCATATTATCAGCCCAGCTGATTACCCTTTTGCTACAGCTGCACACAACCAACGGAGGTGAAAATCTCAGAAAGACGCTGACTGGAGTGGTAACGGTTTTGGCGAAGAAAAGATTCCGGAATTACCCCAAGCTGCCTGTCAAGTGTGATCATCTGGTACACAGCCGTTCAAGAGTGTCATCGCGCTTGGCGAGGAAAAGATTCCGGTATTACCCCAAGCTGCCTGTCAAGTGTGATCATCTGATACACAGCCGTCCAAGGGTGTCATCGCGCTTGGCGAGGAAAAGTTCCGGTAAAAAGTATAAGTTGTTTTGCTGAGTAAATTGATATATAGCAGGCTATTAAGGTGAGAAGTTTGCACAATACAAATATCCAGTGACTGACAAGCAAGGCTCACGGAGTCAATACTCATTTAACTGAAGTGATACAAATATACCTTCAGAAAAATAAAGTTTCACCTACTGCATATTCTATATATATTGAAGCAGTCTTTTAGCCTACATATAAGATTATGGGAAATAATTGCAATATGTGTTACTAACACTTGAAGAGTTGATACAAATATATGGAATAACTATCACATTGACACTTTTTAACTAGCAACATTTGTTTCTAACACTGATACAAACTGGATCCCACAGCAACAAAGAGGAACATCTGACGCTTCCCTTGATTGGATATTCTCTTAGCCAGCAACATTATTTTTGATTTTTGATATTTCTCATTTTTTTCATATTTTTTATTTTTTATTTTTAGGGTGGTATTCCATATAGTACTTTTCTTTTAATTCTTTTTACTTGTATTATATACCTTTGCAGGGAGACGTCCCGTGTATTGTACAATTTATCTTTGGTAGTAAACTTTTCAAATTACTTGGTGTAATGTATTCTTTATTATGAATGCCTAATTAATGCTGATTAAGTGTGTTGGTTTCTCTTAGCTTCTAGCGCCCTCTCATTTGTGGTTTTTGTCGTTTACTCTGGACAGAGGAGAGGTCAAAAAGCTTCGGCAACCTCTCTTTCCTTTTGGCTTTGGAGCATAATACGCCTAGCCTATGAGACTGCTGGACAGCAGCCCCCTGAAAGGATTACAGCTCATTCTACTAGAGCTGTGGCTTCCACCTGGGCCTTTAAAAATGAGGCCTCTGTTGAACAGATTTGCAAGGCCGCGACTTGGTCTTCACTTCACACTTTTTCCAAATTTTCCAAATTTGATACTTTTGCTTCTTCGGAGGCTGTTTTTGGGAGAAAGGTTCTTCAGGCAGTGGTTCCTTCCGCTTAATCCTACCTTGTCCCTCCCATCATCCGTGTACTTTAGCTTTGGTATTGGTATCCCATAAGTAATGGATGATCCGTGGACTGGATACACTTAACAAGAGAAAACATAATTTATGCTTACCTGATAAATTTATTTCTCTTGTAGTGTATCCAGTCCACGGCCCGCCCTGTCCTTTTAAGGCAGGTCTAAATTTTAATTAAACTACAGTCACCACTGCACCCTATGGTTTCTCCTTTCTCTGTTTGTTTTCGGTCGAATGACTGGATATGACAGTTAGGGGAGGAGCTATATAGCAGCTCTGCTGTGGGTGATCCTCTTGCAACTTCCTGTTGGGAAGGAGAATATCCCATAAGTAATGGATGATCCGTGGACTGGATACACTACAAGAGAAATAAATTTATCAGGTAAGCATAAATTATGTTTTTTCGCTGAAAACAATCCTGGATGGGAAAAAAGAGGCGCCAATAGGGTGATATGTTAATCACAGAGTCAATAACAGCAAGTGGCGGTGATTATACTCACAGACGGGGCGGCGCTGTATTGTGCCAGAAACAGCAGACCGGGACCTATTCGTTGCCCGGCAGACAAACACTCGACAATATTCTCCAGAACGTCAGGTGGGACCCTTCGACCAATCGGGTATGGGAACGCGTCCACGCCTTACTCCGGACGGCCACTCCACCAATCCACAGACAGCCTGGATACACACCTCCCTCCTCTGGGATCACAGCAGAAAGACCATACTCAGTGAGTACTTTGTAGGAACCACAGGGCGGATGGTGCTAACATCCAATATCCACCAAACAAGGGAACTTGATAACAGATTCACAGGAAAGGACTCCAAAGGGGTATATTAAAAAAAATTATTAAAAGTTTTAAAAGAAACCAGCAACGCGTTTCTCGGCTGCACAGAGCCGTTTCATTAGGCTGAGAAACGTGTTGCTGGTTTCTTTTAAAACTTTTAATAAAACTTTTAATAAATTGTTTTAATATACCCCTTTGGAGTCCTTTCCTCTGAATCTGTTATCAAGTTCCCTTGTTTGGTGGATATTGGATGTTAGCACCATCCACCCTGTGGTTCCTACAAAGTACTCACTGAGTATGGTCTTTCTGCTGTGATCCCAGAGGAGGGAGGTGTGTATCCAGGCTGTCTGTGGATTGGTGGAGTGTCCGTCCGGAGTAAGGCGTGGACGCGTTCCCATACCCGATTGGTCGAAGGGTCCTACCTGACGTTCTGGAGAATCTTATCGAGTGTTTGTCTGCCGGGCGACGAATAGGTCCCGGTCTGCTGTTTCTGGCACAATACAGTGCCGCCCCGTCTGTGAGTATAATCACCGCCGCTTGCTGTTATTGACTCTGTGATTACGATATCACCCTATTGGCACCTCTTTTTTCCCATCCAGGATTGTTTTTGGCCGTTGTCGCTTTGTCCGAGAGAGCAGCCTTCGTTCTTCATCCATCATTGGAATCCGATTTGTTTGACGCCCAGCGCACCTCCAGAGGTTGAATCGTCATCCTCTTTTTTTCATTTTTCGCTGAAGAAAAATAATCCACAACCCAAAATATAAGTTTATTTTCATAAATGAAAGGAAAAAACTTAAAACATAAGCAGAAGAATCAAACTGAAACAGCTGCCTGAAGAAATTTTCTACCAAAAACTGCTTCAGATGAAGCAAATACATCAACTCGATTTATTATCGAGTTTGGAAGACTTACATTTCATGGTGTTCCTCTCATAAATTCTCTTAGCAATCTTTCTGTGAAATAAAACAGAAAGAGCAGAGATGTGTCCCTTCAAGGAACTTGCAGATAAACCCTTATCCAAACCATCCTGAAGAAACTGTAAAATTCTAGGAATTCTAAAAGAATGCCAAGAGAATTTATGAGAGGAACACCATGAAATGTAAGTCTTCCAAACTTGATAATAAATTTTTCTAGAAACAGATTTACGAGCCTACAACATAGTATTAATCACGGAATCAGAGAAACCTTTATGACTAAGCACTAAGCGTTCAATTTCCTTTCCTTAAAATTTAATAATTTGAGATCCTGATGGAAAAACGGACCTTGAGACAGAAGGTCTGTCCTTAATGGAAGTGGCCAAGGTTGGCAACTGGACATCTGAACAAGATCCGCATACTAAAACCTGTGAGGCCATGCTGGAGCCACCAGCAGCACAAACGATTGCTCCATGATGATTTTGGAGATCACTCTTGAAAGAAAAACTAAAGGTGGGAAAATATAAGCAGGTTGATAACACCAAGGAAGTGTCAACGCATACACTGCTTCCGCCTGAGGATCCCTGGACCTGGACAGGTACCTGGGAAGTTTCTTGTTTAGATGAGAAGCCATCAGATCTATTTCTGGATGGCTTCTCATTTTCTTAACAACCTGAGAAACACATCTGGATGGAGGGACCACTCCCCCGGATGTAAAGTCTGAGGGCTGAGATAATCCGCTTCCCAATTGTCTATACCTGGGATATGAACCGCAGAAATTAGACAGGAGCTGGATTCCGCCCAAGCAAGTATCTGGGATACTTCTTTCATAGCTTGATGACTGTGAGTCCCATCCTGATGATTGACATATGCCACAGTTGTGATATTGTCTGTCTGAAAACAAATGAACGGTTCTCTCTTCAACAGAGGCCAAATCTGAAGAGCCCTAAAAATCGCACAGAGTTCCAAAATATTGATTGGTTATCTCGCCTCTTGAGATTTCCAAACCCCTTCTGCTGTCAAAGATCCCCAAACAGCTCCTCAACTTGAAAGACTCGTATCTGTTATGATCACAGTCCAGGTTGGATGAACAAAAGAGGTCCCTAGAACTATACAATGGTGATCTAACCACCAAGTCAGAGATAGTCGAACATTGGGATTTAAGGATAATAATTGTGATATCCTTGTATAATCCCTGCACCATTGATTTAGCATACAAAGCTGGAGAGGTCTCATATGAAAACAATCAAAGGGTATCGCGTCCGATGTTGAAGTCATGAGACCTAAAACTTCCATGCACATACTGTACATCTCTAAATATGTATATATATATATATATATATATATATATATATATATATATATATATGAAATAAATAAACGGTTAGTGCTGCCTAGCATAAAGTAATAAATCACATATATAAAAAACAAACCATCAATATATCAGTGATAAAACAGAATGATAATTTGTGCAATCACAATAATGTCCATAAACACATAGGTAAAGGAGCAAAAGAAAATATATATATATATATTTTGAAAATGCGATATGATCCAGATAATCCCAGTATCTTCAGATAAGGTCCCCTCAAAGATGTACACTTACTTGAGGAAACCTCAATCCATATGAGGTAAGTAATGACGTAATCACCATAAAATTCAGCTGTCTTGAAAAGCCACTGATTTTGGATGCAGGTCCTTCTTTACTCTTGGAGTCCCAAAGATAGAAACTCTCAAACTCCCTTTCCTTGGAGAGTGGTGAAACTTCACAAAGGCTCATAAAGGGTAAAGAAAAGAGGATAATGATAGTGTATTAACCTTTTATTACATAGCATAAAGCAATAACAATGAGAACCTACTTGCAAAGAAAACCTCAATTAATAAGGTAAATAAACAGCATAAATAGCAAATCGTGGCAGCAAGTGAAACCAGCAGTGATTTGATCAGTTCAAAGCAGTCTATATGATCCTAAAGCGTTTCAAAGGCCTGAGTGACTTTCGTCTGCCTTCTTCATCAGAGGTACGGATCTACTGTGAAACTAGCGTGCCTTTTATTTACACATTGCATGATTACATCAGAGGGCGGACTTAAAATCATTAAAACTGTCAGATATAATTTAAAACATGATTACAGCGTGATATACAAAAAACATGTATGCCATCATAAAAAACAATTCATATTATACAACAACCTTTTTCCGATGTCTTGTAAATACAAAAGCGTGCAGACTAATGCTTAGATGAACTCAAGACATACGTCGTATAGACTGACAAGGGATTTGCAAGTCCTAAGTAGTTACGTCATAGAGGGGCGGAAATCCGTTTCGTTACGAACATTTTGAACAAGTACAACTTTATGTATAACAATATCACTATGTATGCTATCAATACAAATAGGATATATCATATATCGAAATAAACAAGATGTCTTGAAATCAATCAGTATATACAGTGAATAAAAAGTACAGCATCAATATATATTAGATAAATGGCATATCGTGTAAAGCATGAATTTTCCTTTTCTTAATATATTGCATAAAAAACACTGGATGTACAGCATCAGAATGAATTAAAATAAAAATAAAAAGAGCAATGTGCCTAATAAACCATACATTTTCCTAAAAATAATGTATTCCATAAAAACACATTAAAACCATTCCAGGATTGAAATACATTTCATAGAAATAAAAATAAATATAAACACCCCTAAAATCTATAATATGACTTGATAAAAAAAACAGTTTAGCAATAAGATTTCAAAATAACCAAATTAATATACCATAATTAATTGTATAGAAGTGGAAGTATAAACAGAGCAGAGGGACAGTTATAAAAATGCAGCAATATCAATATCTTTGTTGAGGCCGTTTGGCACCATACTGTTAAATAGGTGAATCCAGTATGTCTCTCTTTGTCTAAGGAGACGTTCTCAATCTCCCCCTCTCTCAGGCAATTTCACATGTTCCAAGATAGTTCCCCTAACACAACTTGGATCCTGGTTGTGAATAATCCTATAGTGTTCTGATAGACTATGTGATTTAAGACCCCTTTAATATTTGTGATATGTTCATATATCCTTTTCTTAAAGGGGTGGGTAGTTTGACCTATATACTGCAGATCACAGCTGCATTGTATTAAGTACACTACGTGATCAGTTCTGCAATTACATAAAGATTCAGTATCACATTGTTTACCATTGGATGCAGAGATCACCTGTCTAGTTGGTCTATTACCATTGTATGAGTGTTCACAGATGCAACAATTGAGTCTATTACATTTATAGACTCCTTTTGTCCCACTACCACCAAGCCACGTTTTCTTGGGATGTACTTTCTTTAACTGGCTGGGTGCAAGAATATTTTTGAGATTTTGATTCTTTCTGAAGATAAAACCTGGTTTCTTTTCAAGAACTTCTCTCAAAATCTTACACTATTAACATGATTAATATCTTTCACTTTTTTATATGCAGTTTCAATATTCCTTGCTCCATAACCTTTTTCTAGAAATTTTTTCTTTAAGAAAACTGCTTCTGTCTCAAAATCTTCCATACGTGAGCAATTTCTTTTAATTCTAAGAAATTGCCCATACGGAATGTTCTTTCTCCAGCTTGGGTAGTGATTACTGGTGGCGTGCATGAAACCATTACTGTCTGTTTCCTTTCTTTGTAATTTGATCTCTAGTTTTCCCTCCTCATGGAATAGAACCAAATCAAGGAATTCGATCTCTGATTTACTATATTTTTCCGTAAATTTCAAATTAACATAATTTATTTTGATGAATTCCAAAAATTCTTTAAGGACATCTACCTCCCCTTTCCAGACGAATATAATGTTGTCTATAAAACGAGCCCAGGTCACTATATGTTCATTAAAGGGATTGTTATTCCAGATACACTTTTCCTCCCATAGACCCATATACAGGTTAGCGTAGCTAGGGGCAAACGTAGTCCCCATAGCTGTTCCGTATATAGTATTCATTTTCAAAGAGGAAATAATTCTGTTCCAAAATGAACCTAATTGAATCCAAGATAAACATTTGATTTTTTCAGGAAAATTATTCAGCTTCTTTAACCAGTACTCTATGGTCTGTATACCCAAGTCATGCGGTATATTGGTATACAGGGCTGTTACATCAGCTGTCACCCAGACATAGTCATCTTCCCATTTTAATGGGGTGAGTTTATTAATGGGGTCAGGGGTATCCCTGATGTACGATTTCATTAATGGGACCAAGGGTTGTAAAAAATCGTCCACATACTCGGATAATAGTGATGTTAAAGAATTTATACCCACAACTATAGGCCTCCCTGGAGGGTGTTTGTCACTCTTATGTACTTTAGAGAGGTGGTAGAACACTGCTACCACTGGATTATTGTTACTCAAAAATTTGAATTCATCTTCATTTAATACCCCATCAAATTTGGCAGTATCTAAAAGATCTATATATTTCTTAACAAAAATTGCAGTGGGGTCTGTTCAGAGTTTTCTATACATTGTTACATCATTAAGAAGTCTTTTTGCTTCATTTACGTAATCCCTCCTATTTTGCATTACAACTCCTCCGCCCTTATCTGCCTCCCTAATAACAATATCTGTATCCTCTCTGAGTTTATTTATCTCAATTTTATCTTTCTTACTTGTATTGACTTTCCTGATTTTGTAATTTTTACAAAAGTCATACAAATCTTTTGTGACTAGACTCTCAAATACAGGGATACAGCTACCTTTAGAGTGTATCGGATAGAAAGACGATATAGGCCTCAGGCTTGTATTTTTATTAAATTCTAACACATGTTCCTTTTGTTGCTCTGTGGTTAAACAATCATCCCTAATTGGACCTTCTAGGTCTGCCAAAAGGGCCACCATATCCATATCGTCTTCTGAAAGCACGTTATTATTCGTGCTTTGTACAAATCCCTGTTGCTCTATCCTGATTTTCTCAAAATGTCTACTCAATGTGAGTTTGCGGATAAATTTATGTAAATCAATAAACAGAGTAAAGGCATTAGGGCCTTTGGTAGGTGCAAAAGAAAGTCCCTTTTTTAAAATTTCCGTTACATTTTCACTGAAAGTTTTGTCTGAGAGATTAAATATTTTAACACTATTTTCTACTGCATCCAATTCCCATTTGTTTTTTGTTTTTTTTATGTTTGTTGCGAATCTGCTTTCCTCCTCTGCATCCTCTCTACTTCTTTCTATTTGTCTTTTTTTTGGATTTTGTTTTCTCCATTGTGGAGTTATATCCCTGTTTTGTCTTAGATTTGGTGCACTTATTTTTGTGTGATATCCTAAAAAAACCTGGCCATTAGAATGGTTATCTTTTGTTTTATTCCTAATTCCTCTATCGTTCCTATAGGAACTTGTGTTAGGTTGATTTGGGGTATTTAATATTACAGTATTTCTGTCTTGCTGATCCCTATTTCCCCTGTTCTGTTGATAATAATCTCTGTTATTATATACATGTGTGTCCCTATATGAATTACGTCTAGATCCATTTCTATTCTCAAATCTAATATAATTGTTTTTTTTTTTTATTTCTGTTCATTAATAGTAGTGTCTATACTCCTATGTTCCTCATTTTTTCTACCCTGATGTCTATTTGATCTATTCCCCCCTATTTTGGGGCCTGATTTTTTTCATAGCCCTCATTGTTCCTATTCATGTTACTTCTTATTTTCCCTTCACTGTCAAAATGAGGAGAATATAAATCCAACCATTCCATACTGGTTCTCCTATTCTGGGGGGTATTTACCTGATCATCCCAAACTTCAGGATATATGGTTTCTTTATCATTATCGCCTTCATTTTCTTTATCTTTTTCCTCATTGCCCCCTTCTGTGTTGAATTTCTCATTATAATCCCTCATAAATTTCCTCAATTTGTTGCTTTCTACTTTCGCTTCAATAGTTGCAATTCTGGTTTTATTGGAATCATCAAGTTCTCTATAATATATATCACCCTTAAATACATTAAGTCTTGCCCTGATATCTTTTATTTCAGTAGTTAAATTATCTAGTTTTTTCTGTCTATACTTGATCAAAATGTTAATCATTTTAAAAGAAGCTTCTTCTAGGGCTGTGTCCCATTCAGTAAGTAATTCCACTTCTGACTGGTCCATAATAGAACTTTTTTCCAATCTCAAACCTTTAGGTACTATCTAGTATTTAATATACCTTTCCAAATTGGTACAATCATACCAATTTAGCAGTTGTTTTCTAGTTAATTTATCTAATTTTTCAAAAAGGTGTTTTGGATCGGTACTCCCAAATTATCCATCAGTGTTTGGGACGCGGTGCTGATAGAAAGTTTTTTTATCTTATTCTTAGCATCAAAATATCCCCCATACTCTAACACAGAGGAAGTAGCCATATTTCTCTTTTGAGAATTTGAGGAGAATATAAATTCCAAACTAAATAGGACACCAATAAAAGGAACCCTTGAGGAATTATTACCTTATAAGAACTCACAAATAGAGAATAAAAATAATAATAAAAATAATCTAGTGCTGCTATACCTAGAACAGAGATAAAAACAATAAATAAGTAGAATCCTGGGAAATAAACCCCAGGAAGCTCAAGGTCTCTTAGCGCTCCAGATCAGGGTAATACAGTATGTACCCTAAATGATACAAAAAATAGAAAATTTATTCTATATATGCAGATAGCTGCTGCTACACCAAAACCAAAGGGAGATTCCCCACTTCCCCCTTCTTAGTAAAAATAAGAAATAAATAAACGGTTAGCGCTGCCTAGCATAAAGTATTAAATCACATATATAAAAAACAAACAATCAATATATCAGTGATAAAACAGAATGATAATTTGTGCAATCACAATAATGTCCATAAACACATAGGTAAAGGAGCAAAACAAAATATATATATATATATATGATCCAGATAATCCCAGTATCTTCAGATAACGTCCCCCCAAAGATGTACACTTATTTGAGGAAACCTCAATCCATATGAGGTAAGTAATGACGTAATCACCATCAAATCCAGCTGTCTTGAAAAGCCACTGATTTTGGATGCAGGTCCTTCTTTACTCTTGGAGTCCCCAAAGATAGAAACTCTCAAACTCCCTTTAATTGGAGAGTGGTGAAACTTCACAAAGACTCATAAAGGGTAAAGAAAAGGGGATACTGATAGTGTATTAACTTTTTATTACATAGCAAAAAGCAATAACAATGAGAACCTACTCACAAAGAAAACCTCAATTAATGAGGTAAATAAACAGCATAAATAGCAAATCGTGGCAGCAAGTGAAACCAGCAGTGATTTGATCAGTTCAAAGCAGTCTATATGATCCTAACGCGTTTCAAAGGCCTGAGTGACTTTCATCTGCCTTCTTCATCAGAGGTATGGATCTACTGTGAAACTAGCGTGCCTTTTATTTACACATTGCGTGATTACGTCAGAGGGCGGACATATATAGAATTAATTTTCTATTTTTTGTATCATTTAGGGTACATACTGTATTACCCTGATCTGGAGCACTAAGAGACCTTGAGCTTCCTGGGGTTTATTTCCCAGGATTCTTCTTATTTATTGTTTTTATCTCTGTTCTAGGTATAGCAGCACTAGATTGTTTTTATTATTATTTTTATTCTCTATTTGTGAGTTCTTATAAGGTAATAATTCCTCAAGAGTTCCTTTTATTGGTGTCCTATTTAGTTTGGAATTTATATTCTCCTCAAATTCTCAAAAGAGAAATATGGCTACTTCCTCTGTGTTAGAGTATGGGGGATATTTTGATGCTAAGAATAAGATAAAAAAACTTTCTATCAGCACCGAGTCCCAAACACTGATGGATAATTTTGGGAGTACCGATCCAAAACACCTTTTTGAAAAATTAGATAAATTAACTAGAAAACAACTGCTAAATTGGTATGATTGTACGAATTTGGAAAGGTATATTAAATACCAGATAGTACCTAAAGGTTTGAGATTGGAAAAAAGTTCTATTATGGACCAGTCAGAAGTGGAATTACTTACTGAATGGGACACAGCCCTAGAAGAAGCTTCTTTTAAAATGATTAACATTTTGATCAAGTATAGACAGAAAAAACTAGATAATTTAACTACTGAAATAAAAGATATCAGGGCAAGACTTAATGTATTTAAGGGTGACGTATATTATAGAGAACTTGATGATTCCAACAAAACCAGAATTGCAACTTTTGAAGCGAAAGTAGAAAGCAACAAGCTGAGGAAATGTATGAGGGATTATAATGATAAATTCAACACAGAAGGGGGCAATGAGGAAAAAGATAAAGAAAATGAAGGCAATAATGATAAAGAAACCATATATCCTGAAGTTTGGGATGATCAGGTAAATACCCCCCAGAATAGGAGAACCAGTATGGAATAGTTGGATTTATATTCTCCTAATTTTGACAGTGAAGGGAAAATAAGAAGTAACATGAATAGGAACACTGAGGGCTATGAAAATAATCAGGCCCCAAAAATAGGGGGGAATAGATCAAATAGACATCAGGGTAGAAGAAATGAGGAACATAGGAGTATAGACACTACTATTAATGAACGGAAATTAAAAAAAAAAACAATTATAGTAGATTTGAGAATAGAAATGGATCTAGAAGTAATTCATATAGGGACACACATGTATATAATAACAGAGGTTATTATCAACAGAACAGGGGAAATAGGGATCAGCAAGACAGAAATACTGCAACATTAAATACCCCAAATCAACCTAACACAAGTTCCTATAGGAACGATAGAGGAATTAGGAATAAAACAAAAGATAACCATTCTAATGGCCAGGTTTTTTTAGGATATCACACAAAAATAAGTGCACCGAATCTAAGACAAAACAGGGATATAACTCCACAATGGAGAAAACAAAATCCAAAAAAAAGACAAATAGACAGAAGTATAAAGGATGCAGAGGAGGAAAGCAGATTCACAACAAACATAAAAAAAACAAAAAACAAATGGGAATTGGATGCAGTAGAAAATAGTGTTAAAATATTTAATCTCTCAGACAAAACTTTCAGTGAAAATGTAATGGAAATTTTAAAAAAGGGACTTTCTTTTGCACCTACCAAAGGCCCTAATGCCTTTACTCTGTTTATTGATTTACATAAATTTATCCGCAAACTCACATTGAGTAGACATTTTGAGAAAATCAGGATAGAGCAACAGGGATCTGTACAAAGCACGAATTATAACGTGCTTACAGAAGACGATATGGATATGGTGGCCCTTTTGGCAGACCTAGAAGGTCCAATTAGGGATGATTGTTTAACCAAAGAGCAACAAAAGGAACATGTGTTAGAATTTAATAAAAATACAAGTCTGAGGCCTATATCGTCTTTCTATCCGATACACTCTAAAGGTCGCTGTATCCCTGTATTTGAGAGTCTAGTCACACAAGATTTGTATGACTATTGTAAAAATTACAAAATTAGGAAAGACAATACAAGTAAGAAAGATAAAATTGAGCTAAATAAACTCAGAGAGGATACAGATATTGTTATTAGGGAGGCAGATAAGGGCGGAGGAGTTGTAATGCAAAATAGGAGGGATTACGTAAATGAAGCAAAAATACTTCTTAATGATGTATAGAAAACTCCCAACAGACCCCACTGCAATTTTTGTTAATAAATATATAGATCTTTTAGATACTGCCAAATTTGATGGGGTATTAAATGAAGATGAATTCAAATTTTTGAGTAACAATAATCCAGTGGTAGCAGTGTTCTACCACCTCTCTAAAGTACATAAGAGTGAGAAACACCCTCCAGGGAGGCCTATAGTTGTGGGTATAAATTCTTTAACATCACTATTATCCGAGTATGTGGACGATTTTTTACAACCCTTGGTCCCATTAATGAAATCGTACATCAGGGATACCCCTGACCCCATTAATAAACTCACCCCATTAAAATGGGAAGATGACTATGTCTGGGTGACAGCTGATGTAACAGCCCTGTATACCAATATACCGCATGACTTGGGTATACAGGCCATAGAGTACTGGTTAAAGAATCTGTCTAATCTTCCTGAAAAAATCAAATGTTTATCTTGGATTCAATTAGGTTCATTTTGGAACAGAATGATTTCCTCTTTGAAAATGAATACTATATACGGAACAGCTATGGGGACTACGTTTGCCCCTAGCTACGCTAACCTGTATATGGGTCTATGGGAGGAAAAGTTTCTGGAATAAAAATCCCTTTAATGAACATATAGTGACCTGGGCTCATTTTATAGACGACATTATATTCGTCTGGAAAGGGGAGGTAGATGTCCTTAAAGAATTTTTGGAATTCATCAAAATAAATTATGTTAATTTGAAATTTACGGAAAAATATAGTAAATCAGAGATCAAATTCCTTGATTTGGTTCTATTCCATGAGGAGGGAAAAGTAGAGATCAAATTACACAGAAAGGAAACAGACAGTAATGGTTTCATTCACGCCACCAGTAATCACTACCCAAGCTGGAGAAAGAACATTCCGTATGGGCAATTAAATTTAGATTAAAAGAAATTTTGAGACAGAAGCAGTTTTCTTAAAGAAAACATTTCTAGAAAAAGGTTATGGAGCTAGGAATATTGAAACTGCATATAAAAAAGTGAAAGATATTAATCATGCTAATAGTGTAAACACCAAAAAAAGAACAAAATGAATAAATTCATCAAGAAGAGCAAACATATAAATTTTATTTCTGCTTCAATGAAGGATCAGTGAGTATAAAACATATTATCCAGAGACATTGGCACATCCTTCATAAAGATAAGATTTTGAAAGAAGTTCTTGAAAAGAAACCAGGTTTTATCTTCAGAAAGAATCAAAATCTCAAAAATATTCTTGCACCCAGCCAGTTAAAGAAAGCACATCCCAAGAAAATGTGGCTTGGTGGTAGTGGGACAAAAGGAGTCTATAAATGTAATAGACTCAATTGTTAAGCCTGTGAACACTCATACAATGGTAATAGACCAACTAGACAGGTGATCTCTGCATCCAATGGTAAACAATGTGATATTGAATCTTTATGTAATTGCAGAACTGATCACGTAGTGTACTTAATACAATGCAGCTGTGATCTGCGGTATATAGGTCGAACTACCCGCCCCTTTAAGAAAAGGATATCTGAACATATCACAAATATTAAAGGGGGTCTTAAATCACATAGTGTATCAGAACACTATAGGATTATTCACAACCAGGATCCAAGTTGTCTTAGGGGAACTATCTTGGAACATGTGAAATTGCCTGAGAGAGGGGGAGATAGAGAACGTCTCCTTAGACAAAGAGAGACATACTAGATTCACCTATTTAACAGTATGGTGCCATACGGCCTCAACAAAGATATTGATATTGCTGCATTTTTATAACTGTCCCTCTGTTCTGTTTATACTTCCACTTCTATACAATTAATTATGGTATATTAATTTTAACTCTCCTATGTATTGGATTTTAGCTTATTATATTGGTTATTTTGAAATCTTATTGCTAAACTGTTTTTTTTTTATCAAGTCATATTATAGATTTTAGGGGTGTTTATATTTATTTTTATTTCTATGAAATGTATTTCAATTCTGGAATGGGTTTTAATGTGTTTTTATGGAATACATTATTTTTAGGAAAATGTATGGTTTATTAGGCACATTGCTCTTTTTATTTTTATTTTAATTCATTCTGATGCTGTACATCCAGTGTTTTTATGCAATATATTAAGAAAAGGAAAATTCATGCTTTACACGATATGCCATTTATCTAATATATATTGATGCTGTACTATTTATAACTTACACTTTAATTTTAAACTATTACTTAGCAAATTTGAAAATGCTGTAATTTGCTAAGCAAACTTTTAAGATACATTCAAATGCAGTTTGCTTTTACGGTAAAAGCTAGCCTAACACACTGGAACAGATCAAATTTATTTTACTTTTAAACTATAACTTAGCAAATTTGTTGTTAATTTAAAAAATTATATATATATATATATATATATATATATATATATATATATATATATATATATATATATATATATATATATATATATATATATATATATATATATATATATATATATATATATTAACCGCTTAGTGACCACAGCACTTTTCAATTTCTTTCATGTAATTGGCAAGAGTCCATGACCTAGTGACGTATGGGATATACAATCCTACCAGGAGAGGCAAAGTTTCCCAAACCTAAAATGCCTATAAATACACCCCTCACCACACCTACAATTCAGTTTTACAAACTTTGCCTTTTATGGAGGTGATGAAGTAAGTTTGTGCTAAGATTTCTACGTTGACATGCGCTTTTCAGCATTTTGAAGCCCGATTCCTCTCAGAGTACAGTGAATGTCAGAGGGATGTGAAGGGAGTATCACCTATTGAATGCAATGGTTTTCCTTATGGGAGATCTATTTCATATGTTCTCTGTTATCGGTCGTAGAGATTCATCTCCTACCTCCCTTTTCAGATCGACGATATACTCTCATATTCCATTACCTCTACTGATAACCGTTTCAGTACTGGTTTGGCTATCTGCTATATGTGGGTGGGTGTATTTTGGTAAGTATGTTTTCATTACTTAAGACACTCTCAGCTATGGTTTGGCACTTTATGCATTTATATAAAGTTCTAAATATATGTATTGTACTTATATTTGCCATGATTCAGGTTTTCAGTATATTTCCTTTTTCAGACTGTCAGTTTTATATCTGGGAAATGCATTTTTTAGGAAAAATTATTTCTTACCTGGGGTATAGTCTTTTTTTCAATTGACTGTCATTTTAAATTCACGGGCAGAATTAGGCTTGCGAGGGCGCAAAATGCCAAAGTATATTGCGTCATTTTTAGCGCAAGATTTTTTGGCGTGAAGTTATGTTCGATGATGCAAATTCATCACTTCAGGCGTCTTAGTTGACGCCGAGTCCTTTCACAAGGTTGCATCTTCAATTAAGCGAGCGTGTCATTTCCGGATGTTGATAGCGGCAAAAAAAAATTCTGTTTGTGTTATGCGACATACTTGCCGCCAAATATTTTCATTATTTAAAACCCCATTCCTATATGCCTCTTGCCTTTTTTCTCTATCAGAAGGCTGTTTGCATTTTTTCCCATTCCTGAAACTGCCATATAAGGAAATTGATAATTTTGCTTTATATGTTGTTTTTTTCTCTTACATTTGCAAGATGTCTCAACCTGATCCTGTCTCAGAAATCACTGTTGGAACCCTGCTGCCTGATAACAGTTCTACCAAAGCTAAGTGCATTTGTTGTAAACTTGTGGAGATTATAGCTCCAGCTGTGGTTTGTAATAGTTGTAATGATAAACTTTTGCATGCAGATAATGTGTCCATCAGTAATAGTACATTGCCTGTTGCTGTTCCTTCAACATCTAATGTACAAGATATATCTGTGAATTTAAAATAATTTATTGCTGATTCTATTCAGAAGGCTTTGTCTGCCATCCCGCTTTCTATTAAACGTAAAATGTCTTTTAAAACTTCTCATAAAGTTGATGAAATTTCAAATGACCGACAACATACTGAATTATCCTCCTCTGATGAGGATCTATCTGATTCAGAAGATTCTTCCTCAGATATTGACACTAACAAATCTACTTATTTATTTAAAATGGAGTATATTCGTTCTTTGTTAAAAGAAGTGTTGATTACATTGGATATTGAGGAAAATAGTCCTCTTGATATTAAAACTAGTAAACGTTTAAATTCTGTTTATAAACCTCCTGTGGTTACTCCAGAGGTTTTTCTAGTTCCTGATGCTATTTCTGATATGATTTCTAAGGAATGAGAAAGGCCTGGTACTTCTTTTATTCCTTCTTCAAGGTTTAAAAAATTGTAGCCAGTTGTTACATTGGAGTTTTGGGAAAAGATCCCCAAAGTTGATGGGGCTATCTCTACTCTTGCTAAACATACTACTATTCCTATGGAAGATAGTACTTCTTTTAAAGATCCTTTAGATAGGAAACTTGAATTTTATCTAAGGAAAGCCTATTTATATTTGGGTCATCTTCTCAGGCCTGCAATTTCTTTGGCTGATGTTGCAGCTGCATCAACTTTTTGGTTGGAAAATTTAGCGTAACAAGAATTGGATTCTGATTTGTCTAGCATTGTTTGCTTGCTTCAACATGCTAATCATTTTATTTGTGATGCCATTTTTGACGTTAAATCTATGTCTTTAGCTATTTTAGCTAGAAGAGCTTTGTGGCTTAAATCTTGGAATGCTGACATGACTTCATTGTCCACATTGCTATCTCTTTCTGTCCAAGGTAATAAGTTATTTGGTTCTCAGTTGGATTCGATTATTTCGACTGTCATTGGGGAAGGGAGTTTTTTGCCTCAGGATAAAAGAGCTAAGGGTAAATCTAAAGCTTATAACCATTTTTCATTCCTTTCGACAAAATAAGGAACAGAAACCTAATCCTTCCTCCAAGGAATCTGTTTTCAATTGGAAACATTCTTCAAATTGGAATAAATCCAAGTAATTTAAGAAACCAAAGACAGCCCCCAAGTCTGCATGAAGGTGCAGCTCTCATTCCAGCTCAGCTTGTAGGGGCCGATTAAGATTTTTCAAGGATGTTTGGACAAATTCTGTCCAAATTCAATGGATTCTGAGTATTGTCTCTCAGGGGTACCGAATAGGATTCAGAGTAAGACCTATGAGAAGATATTTTCTCTCACGCATCCCAGCAAATCCAGTAAAGACTCAGGCTTTCCTGAAGTGTGTTTCAGACCTAGAGTTTTCAGGGGTAATCATGCCAGTTCCATTTCAGGAACAGGGTCTGGGGTTTTATTCAAATCTATTAATTGTCCCAAAGAAGGAAAATTCATTCAGACCAGTTCTGGAACTAAAATTTTTTAATCGTTATGATAGAGTGCCAACTTTAAAAATGGTGACTATTCTGCCTTTTGTTTAGCAAGGGCATTATATGTCCACAATAGACTTACAGGAAGCATATCTTCATATTCCGATTCATCCAGATCATTATCAGTTCCTGAGATTCTCTTTTCTAGACAAGCATTACAAATTTGTTGCTCTTCCTTTTGGCCTAGCGACAGCTCTAAGAATCTTTTCAAAGGTTCTCGGTGCCCTACTCTCTGTAACCAGAGAGCGGGGTATTGCAGTGTTTCCTTATTTGGACGATATCTTGGTACCAGCTCAGTCTTTACGTTCTGCAGAATCTCACATGAATCAACTAGTGTTGTTTCTTCGAAAACATGGTTGGAGGATCAATTTACCAAAAAGTTCTTTGATTCCTCAGACAAGGGTCACCTTTTTAGGTTTCCAGATAGACTCAGTGTCCATGACTCTGTCTCTAACAGACAAGAGACGTTTAAAATTGGTTGCATTCTGTCGGAATCTTCAGTCTCAGTCATTCCCTTCAGTAGCTACTGTATATGTATGGATCTCTATGTTAAAGCCCTTTGCCTGCCTTTTTTTTCTAACACCTGAGAACTCATATATTTGATCCCTTATAACTTTTTTGTGCAAATTTTTTTTTATATATTTTTTATTAGATAGTGTTATTATGAATATCCTGAAAGTGATATTTAGCACTCCACTTGTGATCTGGCACTAAAGGTTTATATTATTGAAATATAAAACAATTTATTAAGGGATTTAAAAAAATAACACTATTTTATGTCTATGAAATTATGATTGTCTTCAACAGATAAAAAAGAAAGCTGTTTGCAACCCTATAATTTATGAGAATATTCTGAAAGCCACAATCTTCATTAATATAATAATGTATACATAGCTTGGGAAACAGTAAACACCTCTAATCTAGGATGTAACTATCCTTGAGAAATCATAAAAAGCCTTCATCTTGTCTAACAAAAAATAACAATATTAAGAACACTATAGTATCCATGGAAATGTAAAAAGAAATGCTTTGTGTAAGGGAAGCAATTGTCATTAATATAATGATATGGTTTGTTCTGTAATAAAAAAGGGACATCATCTGAAGGCCACAGATATCATCAAGATAAGACTGACATGCTGAAAATGACAAGGAAGAAGGAAAAATAGTCATTAGGTACTGTACATACTAAATGCAGAAACAGACAATTTTATTTGTTTAGATATTGCCATAGCACTCCTGAAAAACACTTTTGCAACGGCGAGCCTAAATGATTGCTGCCTGGGTACAGAAACATTTGCAGACACTGCTGATGTTATGTGTGACAAATAGACACTACTGATGTGTGATAGAACAATCGTATGTGTGACAAACAGACACTGCTGATGTATGATAGAACAACGGTATGTGTGACAGACACTGCTGATGTGTGATAGAACAATGGCATGTGTAACAAACAGACACTACTGATGTGTGATAGAACAATGGCATGTGTAACAAACAGACACTGCTGATGGTATGTGTGACAAACAGACACTGCTGATGTGTGATAGAACAATGGCATGTGTAACAAACAGACGCTGCTGATGGTATGTGTGACAAACAGACACTGCTGATGTGTGATAGAACAATGGGATGTGTGACAAACAGACACTGCTGATGTGTGATAGAACAAAGGTATGTGTGACAAACAGACACTGCTGATGTTTTATAGAACAATGGTATGTGTGACAAACAGATGCTGCTGATGTGTTATAGAACAATAGTATGTGTGACAAACACTGCTCATGTGTGATAGAACAATAGGATGTGTGACAGACACTGTGATGTGTGATAGAACAATGGGATGTGTGACAAACAGATACTGCTGATGTGTTATAGAACAATAGTATGTGTGACAAACACTGCTCATGTGTGATAGAACAATAGGATGTGTGACAAACAGACACTGCTGATGTGTGATAGAACAATGGGATGTGTGACAAACAGACACTGCTGATGTGTGAAAGAACAATGGTATGTGTGACAAACAGACACTGCTGATGTGTGAAAGAACAATGGTATGTGTGACAAACAGACATTGCTGATGTGTGATAGAACAATGGTATGTGTGGCAGACACTGCGGATGTGTGATAGAACAATGGGATGTGTGACAAACAGACACTACTAATGTGTTATAGAACAATGGTATGTGTGACAAACAGACACTGCTGATGTGTGATAGAACAGTGGGATGTGTGACAAACAGACACTACTGATGTGTTATAGAACAATGGGATGTGGGACAAACAGACACTGCTGATGTGTGATAGAACAATGGGATGTGTGACAAACAGACACTGCTGATGTGTGATAGAACAACGGGATGTGTGACAAACAGACACTGCTGATGTGTGATAGAACAATGGGATGTGTGACAGACACTGCTGATGTGTGATAGAACAACGGGATGTGTGACAGACACTGCTGATGTGTGATAGAACAATGGGATGTGTGACAAACAGACACTGCTGATGTGTGATAGAACAATGGTATGTGTGACAAACAGACACTGCTGATGGTATGTGTGACAAACAGACACTACTGATGTGTGGTAGAACAATGTCATGTGTGACAGACACTGCTGATGGTATGTGTGACAAACAGACACTGCTGATGTGTGATAGAACAATGGGATGTGTGACAAACAGACACTACTGATGTGTGATAGAACAATGGGATGTGTGACAAACAGACACTGCTGATGTGTGATCGAACAAAGGCATGTGTGACAAACAGACACTGCTGATGATGTGTGACAAACAGACACTGCTGATGTGTGAAAGAACAATGGTATGTGTGACAAACAGACACTGCTGATGTGTGAAAGAACAATGGTATGTGTGACAAACAGACATTGCTGATGTGTGATAGAACAATGGGTTGTGTGAGAAACAGACACTGCTGATGTGTGATAGAACAAAACATTCCCTTTTGGCTTTATGGGTTTATGCCATATGGGGCTAGGTTACAAGTGAAGAGCAATCAAGAACTCATTGGGGTAGATTTTTTAATAGTAGAACGGATATGATTAGATGTAGCGAATCATGTCCGCTCAACCTCACTAAATGCTGACAGCATACGCTGTCTAGTGAAATGCTTGAGCAATGCAGTCCCCTGCTCTCTGGTAGCCACTCGACTGGTAGCAGGGGCTGTCAGTCATCCCGATCGGATTGGGATGATTCCAATCCACCACCTAAAAGGTGGTGGACAAGTTAAAGAGCAGGGGTCTTATTAACTTCAGTTTCAAGCGAGCCTGAAATGATGGGGCTCCAAAGCAGCATCGGCTACTTTGTCAGGACAATTGTCCAGAAAAATTCACTGTTTTCATAATGCATATTAATCACAAGTGTCTGTGCTATATTATATAGGTGTAAAATTGTTGTATTTACTTACATATTCAGGCACACATACACATATACATTATTTATCAGTATTAATATGTAGCTATTAGATAGCGTTGCTTGTCAGTATATAATTGCTTACTGTGAAGTTTTTGTACTTTATCAAAATAATTCCTGTTTAGTTACTATGATATTCAAGGTCCTCAACATAGCTGCATGATTCCTATCATTATATTACTGGTATAAATATCCACAAATATCCCCATGTTTTTCATACAAGGTTCCAGTAAGTCTCTTTTTCTATAAACATTAGTGGGGTTCAACCTTGGTTAACGGTCAAATCGAGATACTGACTTGTTTTTCAGAATATATTTACAAAATACTGTTATAGCTTAGTGACGAGTGCCATCTTCCGAGGGAAAAATATTCGGACTACTAAATCTTAGCTTATTAACAAAATTGGTAATTAATCTGTAATATTAGTGTTAGCCAATCATTTATGTGAACCTTACCTTATCAGTTGGGGTGGAGTTAAGTGTTTTCCATAAAATATGCACTCACCCACAAAAGGGGGCACGAGGGGACACAAGCAGACCGCACAAAGGGACACACTGAGCATGCATGATGACCACACCCTGTCCAGAGGAGATGGGAGGCTAAGCTGACCAGATAGACAAGTCAGAATAACAAACAATTGTTTCTGTTTCTCTATTATACACACAAGCTACTGCAAATAAAATAATTTAGTGATTGTTTCCATTAGTTCTAACCTGATAATCATTAAATCATTGTAATGATGTATGTTTATTAAATTTAATTCATTTAAATATTGCTTAATATTTCTAATAATTATTTTAATAAACTAACGCCTAGATTTAGAGTTCTGCGGCCAAAGGGGTGCGTTAGCTACGCATGTTTTTTCCCCCGCACCTTTTAAACAACGCTGGTATTAAGAGTTCTCAGAAGGGCTGCGTTAGGCTCCAAAAAGGGAGCGTTCAGGCATATTTACCGCCACTGCAACTCTCAATACCAGCGGTGCTTACGGACGCGGCCAGCTTCAAAAACGTGCTCGTGCACGATTCCCCCATAGGAAACAATGGGGCAGTTTGAGCTGAAAAAAACCCTAACACCTTCAAAAAAGCAGTGTTCAGCTCCTAACGCAGCCCCATTGTTTCCAATGGGGGAACACTTCCTAAGTCTGCACCTAACACCCTAACATGTACCCCGAGTCTAAACACCCCTAACCTTACACTTATTAACCCCTAATCTGCCGCCCCCGCTATCGCTGACCCCTGCATATTATTTTTAACCCCTAATCTGCCGCTCCGTACACCGCCGCAACCTACGTTATCCCTATGTATCCCTAATCTGCTGCCCCTAACATCGCCGACCCCTATATTATATATATTAACCCCTAATCTGCCGCCCCCAACGTCGCCGCCACCTACCTACAATTATTTACCCCTAATCTGCCGACCGGACCTCACCGCTACTCTAATAAATGTATTAACCCCTAAAGCTAAGTCTTACCCTAGCACTAACACCCCCCTAAGTTAAATATAATTTAAATATAACGAAATAAAATCAATCTTATTAAATAAATTATTCCTATTTAAATCTAAATACTTACCTGTAAAATAAACCCTAATATAGCTACAATATAAATAATAATGATATTGTAGCTATTTTAGGATTAATATTTATTTTACAGGCAACTTTGTATTTATTTTAACCAGGTACAATAGCTATTAAATAGTTAAGAACTTTAACAGCTCTTTTACCTTACCAGCCCTTAAAAGGGCCTTTTGCGGGGCATGGCCCAAAGAAAACAGCTCTTTTGCATTTAAATAAACATACAATACCCCAACATTACAACCCACCACCCACATACCCCTAATCTAACCCAAATCCCCCTTAGAAAACCTAACACTAAGCCCCTGAAGATCTTCCTACCTTGTCTTCACCACGCCGGGTATCAACGATCCATCCAGAAGAGGGTCCGAAGTCTTCATACTATCCGGCAAGAAGAGGAGATCCGGACCGGCAAACATCTTCATCCAAGCGGCATCTTCTATCTTCTTCCATCTGGTGCGGAGCGGGACCATCTTGAAGCAGCCGACGCGGATCCATCCTCTTCTTCCGACGTCCTAAGTCCGAATGAAGATTCCTTCAAATGACGTCATCCAAGATGGCGTCTCTCGAATTCCGATTGGCTGATAGGATTCTATCAATCCGATTGAACTTGAATCTGATTGGCTGATTCAATTAGCCAATCAGATTTTTCCTACCTTAATTCCGATTGGCTGATAGAATCCTATCAGCCAATCGGAATTTGAGGGACGCCATCTGGGATGACGTCATTTAAAGGAACCTTCATTCGGACTTAGGACGTCGGAAGAAGAGGATGGATCCACGTCGGCTGCTTCAAGATGGTCCCGCTCCGCACCGGATGGAAGAAGATAGAAGATGCCGCTTGGATGAAGATGTTTGCCGGTCCGGATCTCCTCTTCTTGCCGGATAGGATGAAGACTTCAAACCCTCTTCTGGACCTCTTCTTGCCGGATAGGAGGAAGACTTTGGACCCTCTTCTGGACGGATCGGTGATACCCGGCGTGGTGAAGACAAGGTAGGAAGATCTTTAGGGGCTTAGTATTAGTTTTTTTAAGGGAGGTTTGGGTTAGATTAGGGGTATGTGGGTGGTGGGTTGTAATGTTGGGGGGGGTATTGTATGTTTATTTAAATGCAAAAGAGCTGTTTTCTTTGGGGCATGCCCCGCAAAAGGCCATTTTAAGGGCTGGTAAGGTAAAAGAGCTGTTAAATTTTTATTTTAGAATAGGGTAGGGCATTTTTTATTTTGGGGGCTTTGTTATTTTTTTAGGGGGCTTAGAGTAGGTGTAATTAGTTTAAAATTCATGTAATCTTTTTATATTTTTTGTAATTTAGTGTTTGTTTTTTTTGTAATTTAGTGTTTTGTTTTTTTTGTAATTTAGTTTAGTTGATTTAATTGTAGATAATTGTAGATAGTTTATTTAATTAATTTATTGATAGTGTAGTGTTAGGTTTAATTGTAACTTAGGTTAGGATTTATTTTACAGGTAATTTTGTAATTATTTTAACTAGGTAGCTATTAAATAGTTCTTAACTATTTAATAGCTATTGTACCTGGTTAAAATAAATACAAAGTTGCCTGTAAAATAAATATTAATCCTAAAATAGCTACAATATAATTATTATTTATATTGTAGCTATATTAGGGTTTATTTTACAGGTAAGTATTTAGATTTAAATAGGAATAATTTATTTAATAAGAATTATTTTATTTAGTTAGAATAAAATTATATTTAACTTAGGGGGGGTGTTAGGGTTAGACTTAGCTTTAGGGGTTAATACATTTATTAGAGTAGCGGCGAGGTCCAGTCAGCAGATTAGGGGTTAATACTTGAAGTTAGGTGTTGGCGATGTTAGGGAGGGCAGATTAGGGGTTAATACTATTTATTATAGGGTTTTTGAGGCGGGAGTGAGGCGGATTAGGGGTTAATACATTTATTATAGTAGCGGTGAGGTCCGGGCGGCAGATTAGGGGTTAATAAGTGTAGGTAAGGAAGCGGTGACGTTGGGGGGGGCAGATTAGGGGTTAATAAATAGTATGTAGGTGTCGGCGATGTTAGGGGCAGCAGATTAGGGGTACATAGGGATAATGTAGGTGGCGACTGTGTCCGGTCGGCAGATTAGGGGTTAAAAAAATTTAATAGAGTGGCGGCGATGTGGGGGGGGCCTCGGTTTAGGGGTACATAGGTAGTTTATGGGTGTTAGTGTACTTTAGAGCACAGTAGTTAAGAGCTTTATGAACCGGCGTTAGCCCAGAAAGCTCTTAACTCCTGGCTTTTTGCTGTGGCTGGAGTCTTGTCGTTAGATTTCTAACGCTCACTTCAGCCAAGACTCTAAATACCGGCGTTAGAAAGATCCCATTGAAAATTGCGGTATGGAAAAGTTGCAGCTGTAAAGTGAGCGTTAGACCCTTTCCTGACTGACTCTAAATACCAGCGGGCGGGCCAAAACCAGCGTTGGCACCGCCTAACGCTGGTTTTGACGGCTAATGCAGAACTCTAAATCTAGTCATAAGTTTGTTTATTGATCTGGTCTCAGTTTAATTAATAGACAAATCAGAACTAAAAAGATTTAGTTTTTATATGTATTATCCTTTGCAAATGACATAATTCAGTGTTATTAAATTGCATACTTTGCCCTGCAAAGTTGTAACCACTGTTTTATGTATATATATATATATTGAGTTACACTAGTAGAATGATATAGAGGTTCCATAATATTATTTGTGTCTAAACACATATTACACTTTGTGGGTACACTACTGAAATAATAATAATGATAATATTCACAACACAGTGGCATCACTAGGGGGGGTCCGGGGGGTGCGGGGGGTGCGGGTCGCACCCGGGTGACACCATCCAGGGGGTGACACCACTAGAAATTTTTTTTGTATTATTATTTTATTGAAATTCAAAGAAATACAATGTAGAGATGTATAGATTTTTTTTTATTAGAGGGGCCAGCATTTGTGAACATTAGTGGGACTGGGGAAGTTGTAGACACTTAATTTTTGTTGCCCCTTGAGCCAGCGCTGCAATTTCCACAAATAGTTTTCCCTGCTGCTCTTGCTTGTTTGTACTTTGCTCCTTCCCTGCCCAATTTCACTATTAATGTTGTGGGCGTGCCATGGGGCTTGCAAAGTATTGCTGCTAGCCTAAACCTGCCTGCCTATCTGTGCTCATTGCTCAGTGATGTGTGGAGCAGTGGAGTCTCTCACTGCTGCGCTGTCTCTGTAAAGGTGAACCATGAAATCGTGAGTGGGATGCCTAGCCCCTGACCGCATGACTGCCTGACACTGTCTCCAAAATGAAGGAGCCACATATGATGCCCAGCAGATCAGTACAGTTACGGTACACTAAGTGCACAATGAAGAGGTAGGAGGGCCGGGCGGGGTTCTGGGGGTGGGCAGAGTGCAGAGGTGATTGGCCATAAGGTAGGCACATGGCCCGGGGCTGTGCACTGACAGACTTGGAACAGAGTCAGAGAGCAGAATTTTCATAGTTTGTGTGCCTAAACCTTTCCTTTAGTGATTACACTTTGTGGGTACACTACTGAAATAATAATAATGATAATATTCACAACACAGTGGCATCACTAGGGGGGTCCGGGGGGTGCGGGTCGCACCCGGGTGACACCATCCAGGGGGTGACACCACTAGAAATTTTTTTTGTATTATTATTTTATTGAAATTCAAAGAAATACAATGTAGAGATGTATAGATTTTTTTTTATTAGAGGGGCCAGCATTTGTGAACATTAGTGGGACTGGGGAAGTTGTAGACACTTAATTTTTGTTGCCCCTTGAGCCAGCGCTGCAATTTCCACAAATAGTTTTCCCTGCTGCTCTTGCTTGTTTGTACTTTGCTCCTTCCCTGCCCAATTTCACTATTAATGTTGTGGGCGTGCCGTGGGGCTTGCAAAGTATTGCTGCTAGCCTAAACCTGCCTGCCTATCTGTGCTCATTGCTCAGTGATGTGTGGAGCAGTGGAGTCTCTCACTGCTGCGCTGTCTCTGTAAAGGTGAACCATGAAATCGTGAGTGGGATGCCTAGCCCCTGACCGCATGACTGCCTGACACTGTCTCCAAAATGAAGGAGCCACATATGATGCCCAGCAGATCGGTACAGTTACGGTACACTAAGTGCACAATGAAGAGGTAGGAGGGCCGGGCGGGGTTCTGGGGGTGGGCAGAGTGCAGAGGTGATTGGCCATAAGGTAGGCACATGGCCCGGGGCTGTGCACTGACAGACTTGGAACAGAGTCAGAGAGCAGAATTTTCATAGTTTGTGTGCCTAAACCTTTCCTTTAGTGATTTATTTTAGAGTGCTCTATTTATCTCTCATTTGATGCTCTGCTGAGCCAGGGAGCAGCTCTAGGCATATGCTTTATAATTAATGCAGTGCAGATTACATATTTTGTATGTGTGTGTGTGTCTGAGTTTGTGTGTGTGTCTGAGTTTTTGTGTGTGTCTGAGTGTTTGTGTGTGTGTGTGTCTGAGTGTTTGTGTGTGTCTGAGTGTTTTTGTGTGTGTGTGTGCCTGAGTGCTTTTGTGTGTGTGTGTCTGAGTGTTTTTGTGTGTGTGCCTATTAACACATACAAACTTTTTTAGTGTTAATGGATAGTGCAGGGAGTGCTATTAGTGTACTCATTACAAATGATGCGTAAAGTTTTGTGCTTGAGTCCAATCCAAAATATATCTTTAAAATGTGGCACTTTTTGAGGCCTGGAGTAAACCATTATTATTAACTAGTCCTAAAGCCTGTGTACACGGGCCATTTTTTGCAGTACAGTGGTCCCACACCTTGCTCTCCCCCCCCCCTATTTTGCTCTCTCTCTTCCCCCTCTCTTTTGCTCTCTCTCTCTCTCCCCTCTCTTTTGCTTTCTCTCCCCCTCTCTTTTGCTCTCTCTCTTCACCCTCTCTTTTGCCCTCTCTCTCCCCTCTCTTTTGCTCTCTCTCCCCCCTCTCTTTTGCTCTCTCTCTCTCCCCCCTCTCTTTTGAGCTCTCTCTCTATCCCCTCTCTTTTGTCCTCTCTCTCCCCCTCTCATTTGCTCTCTCTCCACCCTCTCTTTTGCTCTCTCTCCCCCCTCTCTTTTGCTCTCTCTCCCCCCTCTCTTTTGCTCTCTCTCTCTATCCCCTCTCTTTTGCTCTCTCTATCCCCTCTCTTTTGCTCTCTCTCTCTCCCCTGTCTTGCTCTCTCTCTCCCCTCTCTTTTGCTCTCTATCTCAAACCTCTCTTGCTCTCTTTCTTCCCCCTCTATTTTGCACTCTCTCCCCCTCTCTTTTGCACTCTCTCTCCCACCTCTCTTTTGCTTTCCCTCTCCCCCTTTCTTTTGCTCTCTTTCCCCCTCTCTTTTGCTCTCTCTCTCCTCCCCTTCAGTTTTGCACTCTCCCCCTCTCTTTTGCTCTCTCTCCCATTTTTTTTGCTCTCTCTCCCCTTTCTCTTTTGCTCTCTCTCCCCTCTCTCTTTTGCTCTCTCTCTCTCTCCCCCCCTATCTTTTGCTCTTTCCCCCCCCCCTTTTTTGCTCTCTCTTTCTATCCCCTCTCTTTTGCTCTCTCTCTCTATCCCCTCTATTTTGCTCTCTCTCTCTCTCCCCTCTCTTTTGCTCTCTCTCTCTCTCCCCTCTCTTGCTCTCTCTCTCCCCCCTCTCTTTCGTCCTGTTTCTCTCAAACCTCTCTTGCTCTCTCTCTTCCCCCTCTATTTTGCACTCTCTCACCTCTCTTTTGCGCTCTCTCTCCCACCTCTCTTTTGCTCTCTCTCTCCCCCTTTCTTTTGCTCTCTCTCCCCCTCTCTTTTGCTCTCTCTCCTCCCCTTCAGTTTTGCACTCTCCCCCTCTCTTTTGCTCTCTCTCCCATTTCTGCTCTCTCTCCCCTTTCTCTTTTGCTCTATCTCTCCCCCTCTCTTTTGCTCTCTCTCCTCCCTCTCTTTTGCTCTCTCTCTCCCCCTCTCTTTGCTGTCTCTCTCTCCCATTTCTTTGCTCTCTCTCCCCTTTCTCTTTTGCTCTCTCTCCCCCTGTCTTTTTGCTCTCTCTCCTCCCTCTCTTTTGCTCTCTCTCCCCCTCTCTTTTGCTATTTCTCCCCCTCTCTTTTGCTCTCTCCCCCTCTCTTCTGTGCTCTCTCTCCTCTCTTTTGCTCTCTCTCTCTCTCCTCTCTTTTGCACTCTCTCTCTCACCCTCTCTTTTGCTTGCTCTCTCTCTCCCCTCTCTTGCTCTTCCTCTCTCCTCCCTCTCTTTCGCTCTCTCTCTCAACCCTCTCTTGCTCTCTCTCTCCCCCTCTCTTTTGCACTCTCTCTCCCACCTCTCTTTTGCTCTCTCTCCCCCTCTCTTTTGCACTCTCTCTCCCACCTCTCTTTTGCTCTCTCTCTCCCCCTCTCTTTTGCTCTCTCTCTCCCCTCCTTAAGTTTTGCACTCTCCCTCTTTTTTTGCTCTCACTGTCCCATTTTTTTTGTGCTCTCTCCCCTTTCTCTTTTGCTCTCTCTCCCCCCTATCTTTTGCTCTCTCTCCTCTCTCTCTTTTGCTCTCTCTCCCCCCTCTCTTTTGCTCTTTCTCTCCCTCTCTTTTGCTCTCTCTCCCCCTCTCTTTTGCTATTTCTCCCCCCTCTCTTTTGCTCTCCCCCCTCTCTTTTGCTCTCCCCCCCCTCTCTTTTGCGCTCTCTCACCTCTCTTTTGCTCTCGCTCTCCCCCCCTCTCTTTTGCACTCTCACCCTCTCTTTTGCTTGCTCTCTCTCTCCACCTCTCTTTTGCTCTCTCTCCCCCCTCTCTTTTGCTCTCTCTCCCCCCTCTCTTGGCAGTACGAATCTTGTTAGTATAGGTTGTATCGCTCACTTTTTTGGCCTCCCAGGCAAAACTCGTAATACGGAAGTCCCATTGAAAAAAGGACATTTTTAAAGGTGCAGTAGTTACGTTGCGTTACGGCCAAAAAAGTGTGCGGTACAGCTATACCTACAAGACTCGTAATAGCAGCGGTAGTGAAAAAGCAGCTTTATGAGGCTTTTTCACTCATAACGTAAAACTCGTAATCTAGTCGTAAGTTAATTACTGCAACTAGAAAACATTTTCTATTATTTCCATAAAAGCTCATAGCTCCATAAAATGTAGACAAACCATTGCTATAGAAATAAAAAATGGGATGTCCAGTAGAGTGTGAGATGTCTGAAGAAGTGGTTACCATTTTTTAAATGACGTGTGTGCAATGTATGATATCTTTTGAAGCCTTATCTCCTCAAACAGGCAATGAGATAAGGAGGGTTGTTTCAAAACCCCTATCAAAATCCTTTGTGATGCAGATTACCACCTTTACCATGTTATAACCAGCATGTTATTAGGACATGTTATCCCCCTCATTAAAAAGAGGAATCTCTCATCTTTCAAATGAGAGGTATCACATCCTTCTAGGAAAGCAAGGGGGTATAGGGGCTGACCATGATGACCACCGGCACAGGGGCGTAACTAGAAACCACAGGGCCCAGGTACAAGAATCTAAGAACTTAGTCTTCCCTTAGCGCTATTCACTGGGCATCCATGCAGGAGTACTAGATGGCTGCCTCCATGCTGAAAATGTGATTAACTCTCTGAATTGACACTCTGCATGCAGCTAGATTCATCATGGTCCCACTCCCCAGACAGCCCGGTTTCTCCACCTGGTCCCCCGGCTAGTTGCCCACATTGCCAGCGGCGGGCCTGAAAAGGGACCTGCCTCTCTGTAACAACCTGCGCTCACTGTGCTGTGTCTGTGCCAGGCTTTTAGAATTTAAAATAAATAATAATAATATATTATGATGTGTACTGCGACTGGGCAAGGTAGACACAGCAGCAGAGGTAGCAGAATAGCAGCATTAGCAGCCACCAGCTCGGCAAGTAAAATGTACTAACAAGCAACTCCCTACTTGTCTAGCTGCGGCAACTGACTACTAAAAGTTCTTCATGTCTGCTGCTGTGTGATGCCTGTGACTTTTGAATTCTAGGGATGGGTGGGTCCGACAGGCATGGATGATCTTCGCTTTGCATTGTGCTATAGCCTGGCTGTGTGCAACTCTGATCTTCCAGCACAAGGCCTGTGATGGAAGATAAGATTGGCACACATCTAGGCTATAGTGCGAGGCGGAGTGCGCTGAACCCGCCAAAAGCCAGCCCTGCCCAGTGCCCACACTCAGACTCCTCATCCAGGTGGAAGCCTTGCAAGGTGGGACTGGGGATCATGATGTAGCTATGTAAATGTTCCTACAGCAGAGTAGCATCCCATGAAGGAAATTTTTTTTTTGTGCTGAAGCTGTTGGGCCCCCCTGAGTGGTGGACCTCCAGAGCCCGGTCGCAGTTGCGATCCACTGCATCCCTGGTAGTTTCATCCCTGCACCTGCATATTAGTAAGCAACACACATAATCAAAAGAAGGGCTTACTATATTTCAAGTGAGATCATTTGTAGCTCTAGATCTAGGGAGATAAATAATGGCTCCATTAGGGAAAGATGAAAAATTGAATATGCATATGTGTATTTCAATTTGAAATAGAAGCATGTTTGCAATATATTTCCACTAGAACAAATGCTTCTAATAAAAGTTATTACTGTTTTTCAGTGGCATACGCGCATATCTTGTGAGGATCTATCCACCAGTATTCAAACACTATCGCCTAGATTTAGAGTTTTGTCGTTAAAGACCCGCGGTGCTAACGAGGCTTTTTTTTTCAGCGCACCCTTAATCCTTTAAGGACACAGCTTTCAGTTTGCTCAATTGTTTTATGACGGAAAAATTCCGTCATATGTCCTTAAGAGGTTAAGACAACGCTGGGATTACGAGTTCTATGAATGGCTGCATTAGCCTCAGAAAAGGGAGCGTTGAGCATAATTTAGCTCCACTTCAAACCTCAATACCAGCGTTGCTTATGGTAGCGGTAAGCTGGAAAAACGTGCTCGTGCACGATTTCCCCATAGGAAACAATGGGGCTGAGCTGGGCTGCAAAAAACCTAACACCTGCAAAAAAGCAGTGTTCAGCTCCTAACGCAGCCCCATTGTTTTCTATGGGGAAACACTTTCTAAGTCTACACTTAACACCCTAACATGAACCCCGAGTCTAAACACCCCTAACCTTACACTTATTAACCCCTAATCTGCCTGCCCCAGCTATCGCTGACACCTGCATAATATTATTAACCCCCTAATCTACCGCTCCGGACACCGCCGCAACCTACATTATACCTATGAACCCGTAATCTGCTGCTCCTAACATCGCCGACACCTACATAATATTTATTACCCCCTAATCTGCCCCCCAACGTCACCGCCACCTACCTACACTAATTAACCCCACCGGACATCGCCGCCACTATAATAAATGTATTAACCCCTAAACCTCCGCACTCCTGTCTCGCAAACACTATAATAAATTGTATTAACCCCTAATCTGCCCTCCCTAACATTGCCGCCACCTACCTACAATTATTAACCCCTAATCTGCCGCCCCCAACGTTGCCGCTACTATAATAAAGTTATTAACCCCTAAACCTAAGTTGAACCCTAACCCTAACACCCCCTAACTTAAATATAATTTAAATTAACAAAATAAATTTTACTATCATTAAATAAATTATTCGTATTTAAAACTAAATACTTACCTATCAAATAAACCTTAATATAGTTACAATATAACTAATAGTTACAATGTAGCTATTTTAGGATTTATATTTATTTTACAGGCAACTTTGTATTTATTTTAACTAGGTACAATAGCTATTAAATAGTTATTAACTATTTAATAGCTACCTAGTTAAAATAATTACAAAATTACCTGTAAAATAAATCCTAACCTAAGTTACAAATACACCTAACACTACACTATCAATACATTAATTAAATAAATTACCTACAATTATCTAAACTAAAATACAATTAAATAAACTAAACTATAGTACAAAAAACAAACACTAAATTACAAAAAATAAAAAAATATTACAAGAAGTTTAAACTAATTACAATTAATCTAAGCCCCCTAATAAAATAAACCCCCCCCAAAATAATATAATGCCCTACCCTATCCTAAATTACAAAGTAATCAGCTCTTTTACCTGTAAATAAAAATACAATACCCCCCCCAACATTACAACCCACCACCCACATATCCCTACTCTAAAACCCACCCGATCCCCCCTTAAAATAACCTATCCCCCCTGAAGATCACCCTACCTGGAGCCATGTTCACCCAGCTGGGCACCGATGGGCCAGAAGTGACATCTGGAGCGGGCAGAAGTCTTCATCCGATCGGGGCAGAAGAGGTCCTCCAAGCGGCAGATGTCTTCATACATTGGCATCTTCAATCTTCAATCAACCGGAGCGGAGCCATCTTGAATCCATCCGACATGGAGCCATCCTCTTCGTACAATGTCCTAAGGCTGAATGAAGGTTCCTTTAAATGACGTCATCCAAGATGGCGTCCCTCGAATTCCGATTGGCTGATAGGATTCTATCAGCCAATCGGAATTAAGTTAGGAAAAATCTGATTGGCTGATGCAATCAGCCAATCAGATTGAAGTTCAATCCGATTGGCTGATCCAATCAGCCAATCGGATTGAACTCGCATTCTATTGGCAGATCAGAATGGCAGCCAATAGAATGCGAGGTCAATTCGATTGGCTGATTGGATCAGCCAATCGGATTGAACTTCAATCTGATTGGCTGATTGCATCAGCCAATCAGATTTTTCCTACCTAATTCCGATTGGCTGATAGAATTTATTATAGTGTTTGCAAGGTGGGAGTGCGGCGGTTAGGGGTTAATACATTTATTATAGTTGCGGCGATGTCCGGTCGGCAGATTAAGGGTTAATAAGTGTAGGTAGGTGGCGACAACGTTGGGGGGGGGGGCAGATTAGGGGGTAATAAATATAATGTTGGGGCAGCAGATTAGGGGTTCATAGGTATAATGTAGGTTGCGGCGGTGTCCTGAGTGGCCGATTAGGGGTTAAAAAATGTTATTATAGGCTTTGCGATGTGGGGGGGCTTCGGTTTAGGGGTTCATAGGTAGTTTATGGGTGTTAGTGTACTTTATAGCACAGTAGTTAAGAGCTTTATGTTCCCGTGTTAGCCCATAAAACTCTTAACTACTGACTTTTTTTCGCGGTTGGAGTCTTGTCGGTAGAGGCTCTACCGCTCACTTCTTCCAAGACTCGTTATACCAGCGTTAGGCAAATCCCATAGAAAAGATAGGATACGCAATTGACATAAGGGGATCTGCGGTAGTCTTGAGTCGCGGAAAGAAAGTGAGCGGTAGACCCTTTCCTGCCTGACTCTAAATACCAGCGGGTGTTAAAAAGCAGCGTTAGGACCCCTTAACGCTGCTTTTTAACCCTAACGCAGAACTCTAAATCTAGGCGTAAGCTTGCTAAGAGAACTGTTGGTGGTGTGTATTGCTTCTATAGACATAATTTGTGTCTTAAAAGCTATTGCTGACACACTGAGAAGGTTGGTGTTTGAATGCTGGTGCACAGGCCCTCACAGGATATGTGCGTATGCTGCAGAAAAAACAGTAATAACTTTTATTAGTAGCATTTTTGCTAATGGAAGTATATTGCAAAAAATGTTTCTATATAAAACTGAAATGCATTCATATACATTTCATTTTTGATGTTTCTATCCCTCTAATGCTCCATTCCCCTTCACCAATGTTTGTCAGAGCTGATTCTTTTCTTTCATATAAAGCATTGCATATCATGCTAAGGGAGAGATTATAAGTAGCGCGTTATTAGTTTTCCACGCGCAATTTGGTCTTTTCTCAATCAATTTTCATTGAACAGGTATTAAAAGTCTTGAAAAATTGTGATTGCGCATTCGACTTTTACGCAACAATTCTTTCCGCACTCGAAGAACTGTAGTTAACAGTTTTGCACAACATAAATGTTTCACAAAACACCTCAAAAATACATTACAAAGTACAGCTACACTCATATTAACACTGTCTAATAAAAATTATTTTAAAAATATATTGCACACAAAACTTATAAAAGATCAATGATACAAGATCTCAGGTGTTAGAGAAATAAAAAGCTGACGCAGGGATTTTACACTGACATACATACACATACATAGAAAAACATGAATTTATATGTATAGACATTTGTTGGAGATAATGAAAATATTTTACATTACAATCTTATGCACATTAAACAATATCTCAGAGGGATTTTAAAACGATATTCGCATATAGATCTCGAAAAATCTAGCCATATATAAAATCATATACATAGCTCGCAATAAATAGATGTATCAGTCCAGAAATCATCACATATATAGAGAAATATTTACTTAGAAATAAATAGAACAAATTCTGTTACGAAAACATTTTCGCAATATGAAATATTCGCATTTTCATGTACACTTTTCAAGGAGAATACGTCATGGGCTTTGCATAACATATTAGGGTTTTTGGTTGTTTTTTTTTTCTATTTGTCTTCTTCATTTACTTCTATGGGGAATACGTAAAGACGCACAAGATTTGGCTGTTTGCATTACGTGGCTTAACAAGCATGCAAAATAAGTTATTTTGCAACTTGTAGTAGCTGCGCAACCCCAAATGCGAAAAAGCCATAATGCACACTGTGTTTTTTTGCAACTGATTTGCCGCACGACTTGTAATCTTGCCCTAACTGATGCAGGAGCATAGATATAAGTGGTGGCTGATCCATTGAGGCAGTGAGGAGAATGCCCCTCCAAATGTTCTATTATGATTATAATTAGTAGTATTTATCAGCATTAGTAGTTGTTATTTGTAGAAATGTATCTTCCTGTTCCTTCAACATAAACCTATCATAACATCATGGGCAGCTATAGTCCACAGTCCTAGATAATAAAACAAGAGAGCACTAATTCGACCAGTATAAAATAGTAAAATGTGGCCAATCATATCTCAGTATAAACCAAGGTAGGAGCCCAGCACCCTGTTATTTTGAAGAGAGCTTAAGTAATGTGTGCACATTGCAAATGGGTCTCTGTCAAACCCTCCAAATGGATATGAATTCACACTGCAACAACACCACTTATTTAAAATGGACCAAAAGTCCTTTTCTTAGGGTGTTCAATGCATAGCAATATACAGCGATATTTCATGCATGATTAAGGGCTTGGTGCAATCATATTTCAGGTCAGCTCCCACTATCAAGTCATTTCGTAATCCCT